>NC_054379.1:36595267-36902085 GCF_017654675.1 Xenopus laevis | reverse complement strand
CTGCAACTTTGGATGTCTTTGACCACCACATTGAGGTCATCCCTCAGATATGTCCAACACTGACTCATGACGAGAGGTTTCTTCCTTCTGTAAATTGTTTCCAGTGGATATTTTGATCTACTCTAGGTTGAGATTCAATCATTCAGCCTTAGTCCATTACTCTGAAGCATTTGGCGGTTTGTGGTACACAGTGATACTTCTCTCTTCACCTAAGTATCAAAAACACATGGCCTGAAGTTCATACCAAATAACCACAACGTCAATCACAATCACTGACCTTTGGCCCAGGATGCTCTGTTACCAATTACACTTAAGGGGAACATTGTGTTTGTATAGAATTATGGCTTGTATAGAAGAAGATTGTGTTGAGAACCCCCGATAAGATTATGGAGTCAGTATGTGGTGCCCTCTTCAAGTGCTTTTACCTACCTTAAAAAGTTAAAGGTTGCAGTTTGGTGCCTTTATATAGACCTTTCCTTTTTTTAACCTTTCATGGTTGCATAGAGGCAATCCCCTATTATCCATTATCTGGCTCCTAGATAAGGGCTCCCAGAAATTCCTTTCAGAAATGTTTATTATTTATCTACATTAGTTCCAAAAAGAATCAGAATCTACTATGTTAATACCCAAACATGCTGTTAAAGGAAATACTTGCACAGCACTCTGGAATCTTCATTGCAAAAATAGTCACCGTTTTTGTAAGAAACAGTGCCCATAAATATATAAAAATGTCATGATCACTGCGTAGTTCACCATATTTTAGAAAGACATAATAAATATGGCACAGTCAATGCTAGACACTGTGAAATCATTTTTAATCACTGGAATTATTGATTGAAAAGAATTCCTAGCCTTTTCAAATCTGACAAAACTGTAAATGAACCGGGTACAAAGGTTTAGTCTTTATTATGACTTATTGGACAGAAATGCTGTATTTGTGCCTAGAAAAATATTTATAGCAGTCATTTCAGGCTAAGACACAGTATGAATGCTCTACAACTCCTTGGTGATTGTGATTTTTTTCGATATTTTGCTTAATAACTCTTGAAATTGAAACAGAATTAATACTTAGCTTAAACCATGACCAGGTTAATCTCATTATCTGCATTTTTTGCACAAAAGAGTAGTGATGATTAAAGCTGTCCCATTTGGCTTTGTCGAAAAATCTGCAAAACCCACAAAAATTCAAGAAACAGCAAAAATCGAAATCAACATCTGTTTTTCACCGATTTTTTTTTACTGCAAAATGCATTGAAGTAAATGGGTGCTTTTTCCTTATTGTTTTTTGCTCTACAAACCTGCACCTCCAGTGGGGGAAAATTTTTCTCCTGATAGCTGCCCTTTAATGATGTTTATTACATTCTATTTATTGCGGTTTCACTTCAAAGGCAGCAATTAGGATAGTGAAGCATTTTGAGAGTGTAAATATGTAATTACTAGGCAAGGGGAGCTATTTTGATGTAGAAATGCTCCTTTTGTTAAATAGATAGTAAAAGAGAAACAGCAGCTACAGGTATGGGACCTGTTATCTAGAATGTTCGAGATCTGGGGTTAACAGATAACAGATCTTTCCATCATTTTCATACCTTAAATCTACTAAAAAAATCATGTAGATATTAAATAAACCCAACAGGCTGGTTTAAATAAGGATTAATTATATCTCAGTTTGGATCAAATACAATGTACTGTTTATTATTAAAGAGAAAACTTTTTTTAAAAATTGGATCATTTAATTAAAATGGAGTCTATGCGAGATGGTCTTTCTATAATTTAGAGCTTTCTGGAGAATGACTTTCTGGATCCCATACCTGTACACTAGTGATGTGCAGGCCAGCCCGATACCCGTGGGTCGGGCGAGTTCAGACCGACCTCGCTGCTCCTCTTGCGGGTTGCGGGCAGATTCGGGTTGAGCTCTTCTGCTTGCTCTCCCCACATGCAACCTTAGACTGCCTGTTTTTAGACATGCTCCTGCCCTGCCCCTTTTGTGACATCATCGGTGGGGCAGTGCAAGTCTATAAATGGAATGGGGACGTAGGGTGGGGGCAGGATCTGGTCCTGGTCGGGTAGAGAAAAACTTGACCCACACATCACTACTGTACACCAATATTTGAAGGCTGTGCCTCTCACTTTAAGACACAGAAACAACAAGCTCCCCATTGTAGCAGATGCCAGTGACATTTAAACAACAAAAAGTATTGCTATTGTCTTAGTTATAAAATAATATTTTCCCTGGCGGAGACTCATGCTGTCTAAATTTAGATCAATATCCAGCTGGGCCTCTCAATCACTGCCTCAGGCTAGATGGAATCAGTATCTTATGGCTAGACAGGAGCAAAACAAAATGTCAAGTTTCAAATTCATTACATTACAGTGATTTGGAGCTTGCAATTCCCTTTGCACCTGAGAACAGACACCGGAACTAAAATATCAACTAGACATGATGTAGCCCGTTGGAGTGAATATTTCCATAGGTATAATTAGAACAATGACTATGAACCAACCATATCAGAATAGAAACCATAATAGAGACCATTAATTTGATGCCAAACGTCTGACTACTGAATTGAATAATTTCGAAAACTGAAGATCAAGTCATTTGCTTTGTAGCCACTTCTGGGGAAGTGTTGAGAAATATTTGTGCGATCACCCAACAAGTTAGTCTGTCCACACTGAGTAATTCATCTGCTGCGCCCCTTTTTGGAGAATCTCCAAATTGTCAACAAATAGTTAAGATTGGTCTGTCACATATCAGAGATAATTAAAGAAAGTGAGAAGGAAACATGGGTTAGTATTAGCTTATGAGAATCGTATTATTTGAATACTCTAGTGGAGCCCAGGAGTTGCAGAGATAAAATGAATTTGACCTCAATAAAGTGTCCTTTTTGGAGTAGCTGAGACATGAGGACATTTGACTAGGCCATTTTAATATGTGTATATTCCACATGATTATTATTAATAATATTAAACTGACGTAATTTACATTAAAGTATACAATCTATCCACTTGTACATTTTAAGTGAATTATCTAGTAAGACTAAACCAACTTTATCTGACCTGGGGTCATGAGACATACAGTATATCCCTCTATTTATTACCTTAGGCACAATTTTAATAGAAGATGGCTTCCTATTTTCATGTCTGTATTCTGAGTGCATTATATAATATAATAAAGAGATGCTTTTCCATCAGCCATTTCAATCCAATAATACCTACTTTAAGTTTATCCAGAGAAAGGTAAAATGTCATGTAAAGGGGAAAAATCCATTCCAAAAAGTTTTTCAAAAAAATCAAACATTGTTTTCTCTTAGACCTTGGAATGGTGGCTGTGCCTCCACTTGAATGCCTTTGAAGTAGGTATTCAAGTGTAATCAAGTCTAATTAGCCTCTCGTGTATGCTGCAGAGAGCTCAGTCTCTGAGGGAGGCTACAGACTAGGGACCTTATTTACTTAGAGAGTGCAAAGTTTACGATTGCCATGTTTTTTTAAGGGCAGAGACATATGCTCAGATTTGTGGAGATTAGTCGCCCAGCGATAAATCTCCTCTTCTGCGGGGCGACTAATCTCCCCGAACTGCCTCCTGCCGGCTAGAGTGTAAATCGCCCGCGGGATGGCAATCAGTACACTTCTTTTTCTTCGCCCGAAGTTGCCTCACGAGGAAACCTTGGGCTACTTTGGAAAACGAAGTGCTCCGAATGCTATTGCACCAGAAATTTAGATTCTAGCTGGCGGGAGGCAGTTCAGGGAGATTCGTCACCCTGAAGAAGATGCGACTAAATCTCCCTGAATCTGAGCGTGTGTCTCTGCCCTAACAGCAATGCAACTTCTTTCCCCAGACATTACTGAGAGTTCCCTCAAGGATAATTTTGCAACTAGTGTGTGATACACCAATACTTAACCAAAGCACACAAATTGCAAGGCATCTTTATCCAACTGTATTTATATTGGGTTCTCCTCTTGCCATGCTGTCAATAATAACATCAGTGCCCAATTCTCTTGCAGCTATTTACTAAACCTGCTAAGGGAACCCTGTCATTACTGCCATGCTCAGATTCATGTTATTGTCAGGGTTCCACAGCATCCATGCATGCACTTGCTCACTATTCATCAGCGCTAGTGATGGGCGAATCTGTGGCGTTTCGCCGAATAATTCGCAAATTTCCCAAAACAGCGAAAAATTCGCGAAATTTGTCCATTTTTTTATGGCCAGCAAAAATGCGCCAAAAAACTGACGCAGGTGAATTCTGCCGGCTAATTTTTATTCCGGTTTTGCGAATCGCGGGAATTCACAGCGATTTCACACATGGCAAATAAATTCGCCCATACTAATCAGCGCAACCTGGAGAGCTGCAAGCAACTCAAATTGCTAAGAGCTTATATCTGTGTAAATAGTGCCTAGTGTCAATGTATGTTCACCTTTGTGTCCAAACTAGAGCTTTGCATTTGCTTTTTCTTCAAAAATGAGTCTTTAGATAATGTAACTGAAAGCTAAGGAACATCCTGTAAGACATAAAGGTATGGGATCGATTATCTTGAAACCTGTTATCCAGAAAGATCAAAATTACAGGAAGGCCATCTTTCATAGACTCTGTTGTATTCAAATAATTCAGATTTTTAAAAATGATTTCCTATTACAGGTATAGGACCTGTTATGCAGAATGATAGGGGTCTGGGTAAAGTTTGGGGGCACATTTACTAAGGGTAAAAGTAAATTTGAAGTGAATATTCGAATTCAAAAACTTCGAATTTCAAGTAATTTTTGGGTACTTCGACAACGAATAGGCCAAATTCGACTCAAAGTGAAAATGCTTAGACTATTCGATAACCAAAGTACTGTCTCTTTAAAAAACTTCGACTTCGACACTTCACCACCTTAAACCTGCCGAATTGCTATGTTAGCCTATGGGGACCTCCTAGAAGTTTTTAGAAGTCGAAGTAAAATCGTACGATCGTTTGATTGGAAGTACGATCATACGATCTTCAAAATCCTACGAATTCGACTTCGAATGTCAAACTAGCCTATTCGATGGTCGAATTTCGACGTTTTTTTCACCTCGAAATTCGACCCTTGATAAATCTTCCCCTAAGTACACTAGGAAACATTTAAGGATCAACTAACTTTGTTGGGACTCATTTATCAACAAAGGGGAAATTTGCACAGTGTTGATAAATGAGCAACATTGTTGAAAAACCATGCCATGGGCGCAACACATTTTTGAAGGGCCACATATTGGAGATTTTAAACGATATATCTGATTCTTTATACTATCTTAGTGTTTAAACTAAGTAGATACTGTACATTTTAAATACATGAAAACACTTAGAATTAAATTGCAAACCACCTATAATCTAACAAACGCCGTAGTAATGTTATTATTAATTATAATGTGTCTATATATAGCTGTGAGAAGGGAAAAATTATAACGAGTAATATAACTCTAGACAAAAAAAGAGAGAGAAGCTGCCAGCTAGACTCTATATTTAGAGCAAATGTGGCAAATCTTGTTCAGAATAATAATACTCAGGCATATATCTGCTTCCCTGTTAATATATTTTGACTGCCATTGGTTAAAAACTGTCACCACTATAGCAGAATCATAAAACTATTTACAGGATACATTTACAGCACCCACTGCAATTTTCTTGTTGACTGGTTGCTCTAGGTGATATTTAATTAGTGTGTGGATAACATTTAGCATCCTAAGGGGGTTATTTACTAAGCTCCGAATACCCGAAATCCGAATTTTTTTTTTTATAAAATCTGACTTTTAAAAAAAATCACACATTTTTCGGAATTTATTAAACCCCGAGGGCTAAAAAGCCTGAATATAAAAACTAGGCATCTCAAACCTATCGAGGTTGCATAAAAGTCAATGAGAACAGTCCCATTGATTTTTGGTTGTGTTGGGGGTTTCGGGCAATTTCAGTTTTCGGAGCTTTCGGGTGAAAACTCACAAAAATTCTGAGTTTTCAGGGAAAATTCACGAAAAAATTGTCAAAATCAGAGCTTTTCCCGCAAAGCAAATTTTTGGAAAAATGTGATGATAAATAAGCGCTAAAAACCCGAGCGGGTAAGATTGGAGTTTGTAGCAGACGATATTTAGATAAATTTGGACCTTAATAAATAACCCCCTAAGTGTTAATAAAGAAATCACTTTAAAACCAGGCAATTAGCAGTCTAGAATACAACATCATGCATAGGCTTTTATCATTTCTGTGGATAATAAACCAGCATGGTTCTGTCTAGGGATGCACCGAATCCACTTTTTTGGATTCGGCCGAACCCCCGAATCCTTCGTGAAAGATTCGGCCGAATACCGAACCGAATCCGAACCCTAATTTGCATATGCAAATTAGGGGTGGGAAGGGGAAAACATTTTTTACTTCCTTGTTTTCTGACAAAAAGTCATGCAATTTCCCTCCCGCCCCTAATTTGCATATGCAAATTAGGATTCGGATTCGGTTCGGCTGGGCAGAAGGATTCGGCCGAATCCGAATCCTGCTGAAAAAGGCCGAATCCTGGCCGAAATCCCGAACCGAATCCTGGATTCGGTGCATCCCTAGTTCTGTCATTTAAAAGTGCCAAAAGGAGTTAAAGGAAAAGTAACACTTTTTTTCACTTTAAATATATGCATTCTAAATACTTTTAAATAAAATGTGTCATTAAAAAAATTGCAATATTATGAATGGTTTTTGAATAAATTACATTACCACTCATTTACTGGGCAAATTTAAAAAGGCGATGTGGCGACTGCCTGGCTTCCGGTTTAGTCCGGAAGTTAATTTGCTGCATTCTTCAGCATCTTCAGAGTCTTGCTTCTGTGTGATTTATGGACTTTTTACCAATAGTGAAGGGAGAGGGATGGGGGACGGAGCTTTTCTCCTTTCCAGTAAAGTCTGCATGCCTGTAGGAATGAGCGATGTGTGAGCCTGCATAGGGTGCGGGAGGGCAGGAGGTGGGAGCTACCCGGAAGAATGCTGCGAGACTTGGGTGAGATCTGCATCCTGAGCTCGAGAAATCATCAGTAAGGTTAAATTTCTTAAAAAATACTTACACTATTGAATTTTCTTTATGATATGTTTTCTAATAAAAGTATTTAGAAGTGATATTTTGAATGTAAAAAAATGGTGTTACCGTTCCTTTAAGGAAGAAGACAAACATCTGCTGCTTGTTTTATTGAGCCTTCCGCTTGTATTGAGCCTTCCAGTTGTATTGAGCGATCCGGTTGTATTGATCGATCCACTTGTATTGAGCATTTCGGTTTTATTGAGCATTCCAGTTGTATTGATCGATCCGGTTGTATTGAGCGTTCCGGTTGTATTGAGCAATTCGCTTGTGCTGAACATTCTGGTTGTACTTAACATTCTGGTTGTATTGAGCGTTCCAGTTGTATTGAGCAATTCGCTTGTACTGAACATTCTGGTTGTACTTAACATTCTGACTGTATTGAGCGTTCCGGTTGTATTGAGCAATTCGCTTGTATTGAACATTCTGGTTGTACTGAACAAACCGGCTGTATTGAGCGATCCGGTTTTCTTGTGCAATGAATGTGATGAAAGAAAGGGCAATTATCGTTTTATCATTTTTTAGAAATGTTAATGATTGTTCTCAATACATTTCGCTGGCTAAAGAAGAGCCAGATGATAGCTCTACAACTGATGGAAATGTGATGCATTTTAAATGGTGATTTTTTAGCCAGTGCCATTTCATGTTGCATTGAATTGAATGGGAAACACCTGGATGCATCTGCACTGGTCATTGTTGGCGCTTTGAAGGGTATCAAATTCAACTCTATAGATGGGAAGACTTAAATGGAAACTTAAAACCTATCCTTTTTTAATGCTGTTTTTTATGCATTTATATATTTTATACATACAGGTATCCGTTATCCAGAAAGCTCTGAATTGTGGAAAGGTTGTCTCCCATAGACTCTATTTTATCCAAATAATACACATTTTAAAAAACCCTATTCTCTAAAATAATAAAATAGTACAATGTACTTGATCCAAACTAACATATAATTAATGCGTATTGGAAACAAAACCAGTCAATGGGGTTTGTTTAATTTTTAAATGATTTCTAGCAGATTTACAGTATGAAAATCCAAAGATACATTATCCTGAAAACCCCAAGTACTGAGCATTTTGGATAACAGGCCCCATACCTGTATACTATTACTTTATAATGCTCTATTTTATACACTGAACTAACTCTATAAGCCTGGAGGTTCATTATTTACAGACGTACAAGTTGCTGTAGCATTTCCCAATCTTCTAATCTTGGTAGGCCTCCCTTGAGGTGTCAGTGGCACTGCACATGCCCAGTGTGCTGATTTTGAGAAGCTAAACTTAGTCGCTGATGTTACAGGCTTGATTAATAATCCAAATCCACTGGTTTCTATGTCACTAGGTTACTTAATTCTAAATTACTTGTATCATGAATTTTATATTCTGTATATACTTTTATATACTATATATTTACAGTATTTATATTTTTTAAACTGAAACGTTATGTTTTTTTCCGTGACAAAGATACAAAGGTCATGGACCATTTGTCCCCTTGTGTATAGTATTAGAATAGCATGGAAGGAAAAGTAGGAAAGGAAGAAGGGGAAAAAAGCAAAGGCAAAATTATAATCATCAAATGCAAAATGTAGAAATTCATTTTCTACATAAACAGGTAGAAGAGGCTTTTACCATTATCGAGTCCATGTAAGTCTGTAACATACTGCCCATTCCAGTTATTTGATTTCATGTTTTGAAAGGAATAATATAATTTTTTAGTACTGGGTCTTTTTTAGTGTATTTTAATATAAACATATGCATATTCCCAATGCTTTATAATCTTTTTATATCACTTTTCTTTTTCCTCTTTTTGCAATTTCCATATGAATAAAACATGGCTGAATTTTTATCTCGACGCAGTAATAATCCTGTAGTCTATGATATCTATAGAGAAATAACAAAGTCAAACGCTTAATATTTTAAGACTATTCTCTGGTATGTTTTATAAATAAGTAATGATATTACCTAATCCCTTATTTCTGTTATTCTGCCCCAGAATGAGTTTCCTTTCTGAGGTGTCTGCTTAAAGGGCATGTAAAGGCAAAAAAATAAAATCCAATTTTTACTTTCTTTAATGAAAAAGAAACCTATCTCCAATTTACTTGAAAAAATGTGTACCATTTTATAAGAAACCTGACTGTATGGAGTGAAATTCTCCCTTCATTTACTGCTGTGGATAGGAATTGTCAGATGGTCCCTAACTGCTGAGCAGGGAAACAATCATACTTATGATTATGACGATCCCTAAGCAGCCCAGACCACACTGAGCATGTGCACAGTCTTAGTCTTGCAAAGATGTATAACAGAGTTACAAGATGGTGACCCCCTGTAGCCAACTTTGAAAGCATAAATCATTTGTTTGATTAGGCTTGTGGTGCAGTAAGTTCATGGTTATATTTAGTATACAAAATACAGCATTTCTAGTCTTATTCTATTTTAGACTTTACATGCCCTTTAAAGAAGATTATTTTAAAATGGAGAACAAACTAAAACATTTTTTTAAATCCAAGCTTTGGTTCCATTCTGTATACACATGGGCTCTGTTTTTATTGCTGTGAATGAATTCACAGACACCCTTCCTTTTGGTTTTGAGTTCTTCTTATGTTGCTAAAAGAATTCTGCTTGGTGGTTCACCTTTTAGTATGTTAGATAATTGCCACTTCTAAGCAACTTTGCAATTGGCCTTCATTATTTATTTGTAATAGTTTTTGAATGATTTGCTTTTTTCTTTTGACTCTTTCCAGCTTTCAAATGGGGGTCACTGATCCCATCTAAAAACAAATGCTCTGTAAGGCTATAAATGTATTGTTATTGCTACTTTTTATTACTCTATTTAGACCCTCTCCTATTCATATTCCAGCATCTTATTCAAATCAGTGCGTGATTGCTAGGTAATTTGAACCCTAGCAGCCAGACTGCTGAAATCGCAAACTGGAAAAACATTGAATAAAAAGCTAAATAACTCAAAAATATTAAGATATTAAAACCAATTGCAAATTGTCTCAAAATATCACTCTCTACATCATAATAAAAGTTGATTCAAATGTGAGTAACCCCTTTCAATTTGTATGATGAATGTATTTATACACCTGTGCTAGCCCCGCAGTGATGTCACGGAAGGGGCGGGGCACTCCGGAGCATAAGTGTATAAAAAAAAAACAGTGGAAGTAAGGCAGTAGGAGGTTGCCGAGGCCTGCCATCTTTGTGCTTACGTCGACTTGAACCTGCCAGATCCGCACATCCCTAGACCCGGGTTTTTCCAGATAATGGATCTATCTGTAATTTGGATCTTCATACTTTAAGTCTACTAGATAATAATTCAAACCCTATAGACTGGCTTTGCTTTCAATAAGGATTAATTATATCTTAGTTTGAAATCAAGTACAAGGTACTGTTTTATTACTACAGAAAAAAAGAATATATTTAAAAATGTGTTTATTTGGATAAAATGGGGTGTATGGGAGATGGCCGTTCTGTAATTCGTAGTTTTCTGGAATATGGGTTTCTGGATAATGGATCCCATATGTGTACAAATCCTCTAACCCAGAGTAGTGATGGGCGAATTTGGGGCATTTCGCTTCGCTGAAAGATTCGTGAAACAGCAGCGGTTTCGCAAATTCCCGCCTGCCGAATAAATTCACCAATCACTAGCCTAGAGGCATCACTGGAAATTGAATGTAGAGCTTTAGCTTTAGTTACTGCTAACTTTGTTGTATTATTAGCAAAAGATCTCTATAATCAACACAACAAGTTAAATGCATTTGGCAGGTTTATGTAAGAGAAGGCTCAGCACACTAACACAGTATCTTTCTTTGGCTGTACACATCACCAGACAGCTAAGTAGCCACAAAAGGTTTAAATCCTATAAAGTGGAAAATACCTAAAGGCTACTTGTCCAGCATTTAACCATCTCTCGCTTATATCTGAAAATCAGATGTTTGATTTCCATTTAATTGCTTGGAAAACATGTTTTATTATCCTAGGGCTAGGAAGAAATAAGATAAATACTGTGCAAAGGTTATCCAATTAGTCTGAGCTTGCTGGCAGAGATACACCTTAATGAATCAGTAACAATTAAGAGGATATAGGGCACTAATGGCATTAATGCAATACAATTATTGTTTATACCTGAACAACTCTGCTACATTTTTGGAATTGATGCCAGACAGAGTACAAGGGGGGACTACAGCGAATGGAGGGCATGCCAAATATTGAGACATTTGGATGCCAGTAAATAATAACAAACAATTGTTGACTTACATTAATATAAAACTATTTAATAATTTTTTCAAAATATATCTGCGTAAAAACAATTAGTTACGTATCATACACATTTTACCCTACTGTGTATACTTGATGTGTGCTGGGTTTTGTGCACATTTTCGCGTGAAAATTCGGGAAAAATTGTGAAAATCAGATGGAAAAATCCCCAAAAAAATGGAAAATCAGATTTTTTTCCCGCAACGGAAATTTTCAGGAAAATGTAATAATAAATAAGCGTAAAAAAACCTGAGCAGCTTTTATTGGAGTTTGTAGTAGAGGATATTGAGATAAATTTGGACTTTGATAAATAACCGCCTAACTGTAGATCAATGTTTTCAAAAAATTGAAGTGTCAGTATCACTTTTACTTGCTAGGCCTGAATTGGCAATAAAAAGGCTATGTTGTGTTTGCAAAGGGTGGTACAGCTTCCAAAATAGTGTTACATATCTGTAGTTTAAATTGCTATGAAATCATGCCCCAGTCACATAGTAAGTCCTTTGCAGTCCCAGTTCCCAGTCGAGGCATTTGGTGACGGTGCAGAAATTATACAGAATTATATTGTTTGTCCAAGCCTGTTGTGTGTCCAAGTCCAAGTTTGTTGCATGTCTGCAGTACCAAGGGGAGAGGATCCCCGGTCTCCCACCTGACTATTTGCATGAGCAGCTCTACAATCAAACTTTACTATTTTCTTTCATAGAACTTAAACCATACTAAACATAAAATAAATAAATAGTTCCCTTTAATAATAGTTGACCACTCTGTTATGAGAGACATGAACATAATTCTGAGTCTGAAAGATATATGTGAAAAATATGAATGTTATAATACATTTACTCCCAAAACACCCATGTATTTACCATGATATCTGTAGTACAAGACATCTCCTAGCACAATTGATATATAGTGAATAAAGTACCCCCTCTTGTAAAATATAAGGATATTATAAGTTACCGAGGAGTTTCATGACCATATAAAAACACGAGGCTGAAGGCCGAGTGTTTTCATACAGGTCATGGAACTCCGAGGTAACTTCTAATATCCTCATATTTTACAACAGGGGGACTTTATTTATCATAATACACACGTTTCAGTGAGTCATGTGACAGAAATGACATCAGAACTCACCGTTTATAACTGATGACATCAGAACTCACCATTTATAAGGATATAATTTACAGGATATTCATGGCTTTTGTGTATTATATAAATATTATGTATTGGTAGTAAAGGTGTTCTTAGCCATCTACAGGTTCCCCATTGGCCCACAGTTTCACAGGCAGTGACATGAGCCATAGGAAATGCATGATTTTTCTGGCTCAGTTCATTTATGTTCCATTAGAATTCATGTTGTGCTCAGAAACATCATGACATTTCAGGTTCTCCAATAATTGCAAATGCAATGACAGGGTCACTTTAAAATCTGCTTGACTCAGTGGAGCACATTCACACTGACAAGGGGGGAGCATTTCTGCAACAAAACCAAATGCATCTTTTGTGAAAAAATGTTGAATTTAGGATAAATAAAACATTTGTAATATAAAGTACTTCATCCAGAAACACTTATTCACTAACTAGATCCATATATTTATGTATTTACCAATGATTTGGTTGTTTCCAAATTGAACTGGGCTTATTCTCCAAATTGTGAGGAGGAAAAGGCAGTTGAATAAAAAGGCATAGTTAAATGCCAACATATTCTGGCATACGGGCGACAAAATGCCTGAAAATACCTTTCCATTCAAGAGAATTTCGGGGGAATGTAATAAAAGTCACTATCGGAAAAACTATTCGCAATGCGAAAAGTTATGCCTTTGCGCGAACAAATTTTGCTTTGTGCGAATTTAATATAGCTTTTGCAATGCGTAATTAAAACTCGCAATGTAATAGCAGTTTAAGGAACAAGATTGCATTGCGAGATGTGGATTTTTAGTCTTATTGGTGCGAATTGTTTTGTTCTTTGTGACTTTAATTACATTCCCCCGTTAGAGTCTATGCCTGTCCACCAGCAGGAATACAGCAATTTCCTTAGGTGGAAAGGTATTGTCTGACATTTGGGGGCTTATTTATTGAAGTTTGAATGCAAAAAACATGAAAAAATTTTTTGGGGGATTTAAAAAAACTTCGGATTTTGATAAATAAAAACCCTTGGTGTGATTTCCTGCAGTGGCAAAATGCTCAATCTGCTTATTTATACAGAGGTCATTACCTCTCTTGATACTAACATATTAGCATGGAGGGATTGGGGTTGATTGCAATGATAAAACATCCTTGCACACATTTTTTTTGGGGGGGGATTTCAGTGGCGTAACTAGATATTACTGGGCCCCACAGCAAATTATTTTTCAGGCCCCCAAAATGTTTAGAGGTTGACTTGTTTCTCCAATATTTATTGAAATTGTATATGAATTAGGGCCTCATGGGGCCCCTATACCTCCTGGGCCCCCCTGCAGCCGCAGGGTCTGCTTCCTCTATAGTTACGCCCCTGGGGGGTTTGAGGAACTGTTTGTGATGTCTTGAGAAGGGTCACTTATGTAGGACCAAAATGATGCCTTACACCATTCAATTTTTTCCCATGATAACTCCATACAGGAAATAAAGCCTATCAGTGTGTAGTAGGCACCAATACCTATAGTTGAAAGTATTGGTTTATTGTCAGGGAATAGGTCACAGGAAGCTCCCCTTGTTTTATTATATATGTAGGGTGAGGCTGCTACTAGCACATGGCACAGGTAAAAAACATGCACAGGAGGTTGCTTTCTGCAAGCCAAATGGATCCTGGCAATTTTAAATATCATTGATGCTAATAAACATTTATTCTAAAGGTTTTATATATAACCCTTTTTTTACTGCACTTGATCTAATCCCATCAGAAACACCATTTTGATTGCTTACAAGAAGGAACAACACCGGTACCTTAAAGAGGATTTAACTTGGTCCGAAGGGCAGCCGTGTTTCTAATGTGTGAGAGAGATTATGGGGCAAATTCACTAAGCGCCGAGGCGCCGAACACTAGCGTTAATTCGCTAGCGTTTGGCATTTTCGTTACTGCGCAAATTCACTAACGAACGCTGGCGTAGTTTCGCTAGTGTTACTTCGCACCCTTACGCTGAATTCTCGCTAGCGACGTAACTACGCAAATTCACTAGTGTACTGAACGCTACCTTTTATGCTAGACTTCCTTCGCCACCTCAGACCTGGCGAAGCGCAATAGAGTAGATAGGGATTGTTTCAAAAAAAGTCAAAAAGTCCCAAAAAACGCTGGCGTGTTTTCTGCATTATGGGTGATAGGCTGAAAAAGATCGAAAAATTTTTTGGGGCTCCCCTCCTTCCCCCCTACATTTCCTGACTCATGGCAACTTACCTAGACAGTGGGCACATGTGTAGGGCAAAATAAATTTTTTATTTGCTGATTTGAAGGTTTTCTAGGCATTTGTAGTGCTGATACGTATTCCTTCATTGAAATTTGAATTTGGCGCCGTATGCAAATTAGCCTTCGCTAGCGTAACTTCGCTTTACATAGCGAATCAACGCTAGCGCAACTTCGCAACCTTACGCTACCCCTGAGCGCAACTTCGGATTTTAGTGAATTTGCGGAGCGCTGGCGAAACTACACCTGGTGAAGTGCGGCGAAGTTGCGCCTGACGCAACTTCGCATCTTAGTGAATTTGCCCCTATGGATGAGCCAGCTCAGCGGTCTGGGTAATTTAAACAAAGACACACTTTTAGATGAAAAAAAAGAGAAATATATAAAAGAGGTATCGCTAATATGCTTGTTAATTTGCAAACTACTGGTTACCAGCCAGGATAGTTCATTAGGCTTTTTTGGGGGGCCTGTGTGCATTTAAACCTAAATCTGGTGCACAAATACTAACATGACACTTTCATATTCAGCCTGGTTTACCCAACAATGCACCCAGTACATTTTCTAAACAGTGCACCAAGAGCAGTGGGATATTGCTGGCCCCAGCCTTTTGTCTTTGCCAATAACTATGGGGTAGAGGAAGGTGCATAGTAGTAAATGTAATGGGTGTTTGGGCTATTTAAGCACAAAAGGGTTAATGTCCAGCTATAGGCATAGCGCATGTGTTACATTGGACTCTAACACACCAGGATGGGTCTTCGCAAAATGGAAGAAATTACTGCTACTGTGCATGAAAAACAAATACAAGGACACCAGGAGGTTCTTGCAACAAAAATAGAACAGTTTATTTGTCCAAGACAAATTATCCACTGGTTTATTACTTACAATCCACAAAGGCCCCAGCAAATAATCATGACATGGCTACAACATATCCCTCAGAGACAGCAAAGTGGAAGTCCCCGTGGAGATAGTGTAACACCTGGATAGATACACCCTCAGGATCTCAGCACTGTGACCTGGATTCTCACACAGGGGATCAGGGAACTCGCTAGCCCTATGTGTCCCTGTACTACAGGCCAGTCTTGCCTGAGGGGAGAGCTACCCCTTTACTATCCCTCCTAGTTGGAGCCAAGCTGCTCTTGCTAACCTGCCTATCTTATTCTCGTAGATAGTACTATTACAGGTAGTATTCTATCTTTCGCTGGCCTCATTCACTGGGTCTCTGCTCCTTGACTTTTCTCTCTCTAGAGGTTCAGGTCCCTCTAGGGCAGAGAGGCTTTACTGGGCCTTGTTGCACCCAGGCTCCCTGGGAACATCCAGCTGGGTCAGCAACCAGAAGCCAAAGAGGAAGATCCACCCCTTCTCACTCACTATACCAGTGTTACAGGATGTGGTCACAACACCTCTTGGCCAATAACTAGGATATGTAAATTACAACTAGCTACATGGGCATCTGTCCAGCAACTAGGGAGATCAGGAAGTGTAGAGATTTAAAGCCATAGGGGCGCATTAACCCTATGGGTCCCTACATACAGTACAAATACATAACGGCTCATTTACATGTGAAAGCACAGTCGGCATTTGCTCTCTTTCTTCCCCACAGTGAGTTGTGGCTAAAACCACTTTCATTAAAGGTACTTGTGTCAAAATTCAAACCTTGCACTACTGTATAGTTGGCAGTGCTCAGTTCTTCCCACCATCCTGAGTGCTGTTATGCCTATTGATTCAGAGGAACCCTGTAGTTACTGCTACCACTTGACCAGGCAGTAGCTCTAGAGCAGTGGCGTAACTATAGAGGAATCAGACCCCGTTGTAGGGAGGCACAGGGGCCAGGGGGCCAAAATGCAGGGTCAGGTTCCTCTAGTCTATAGCATTTAAATGAACCCCACCTGAGCATGCGGAAAGGGTGGTTGCGGCAGGAGTAGCATTGCGGGCTGGAGCACATATGCGCACTGGGTCCCTCCAGCGTTTTCTTTCGGTGGGCACTTTTGTGACGCCACTGCTCCAGTTTTCTCTTTGTTCCCTGTGTTAATAGCCACAACTTGCACTTAAAGATCTGGGCACAGATGTCACTCACTTTGGCAAACACAGGGAATGACGTCAGACAGACTTTGAAAATATTCAGTGCAATTGCTCCCAGCTTGCGACAAGGCACAAAATGTAAAAATAACTCGCCCATTTTGGCAAATCGGATGCAACGGAGATAAATGAAGTGCAATTGCGTTCAAGAGAATCGCCCATTTCTGTCTGCAATGACGCTGGAATTCTGGGAATAGAAGCATCATATTATATCAGAATAGCTGCTCACACACAAATGAACTTTCTATTCAATTAAAACGTCATACAATGACACATAAAATCTATTTACTGGACTGCTGTCAATTCCTGTACTTTTGCATTGTCTCCAATCTGTCTTGTTTTTTCAATTTAAAATGTGAAAATCTATACTGTATCTACCAATGAATCAAAATACCATCTACATTTACAGTCACTTGATTTAATTCTGATCAGCAGATACAATACATTCCCAGCAGTAGAACAAGCCATTTACTGTATATTGTAATTGCCCTGCATGTTTTAACTAGTAAACTTGTTCATATCAATTTCACATGACACTGCTTGCTGACCATTCCTAGGCAGGAATTTTATAGACCAAAGCAGACATTTTTATTGTTCATTATTTTATCTGCAGCCTCATATACTTGACCTTTCATACACACAACTTGAATGCATACCCAAATCTACTGTATGTGACACACTAGCAGCCATCAGAAAGAGTACAGGTATAGGACCCGTTATCTGGAAACCCATTACATATAAAGCTCTAAATTACAGAAAGTCCTTCTCCCATAGGGGTAGATGTACTAAAGGGCAAAAAATTCGCCAAAATGACAATTAACAGGGACATCGCCAATTTACTAAAAGATGAAGCAGACTAGCAAAAAACCAAAGCTCTGGAGAACTTTCTCACCGTTCCGTCAGTGAATTTTCGCCAGCAAAATTCTCTAGCAAAAATCAGTGTGTTGAATGCTACCCTTTTCCCTATAACTCCCATTATAAAGACAGAGCAGCCAATTTTAAATCACAATCAACATTGCCCTTTTTACATGCTATTTTCTCCATGGCGAAAATTCTCCAGTGAAAATTTTCTCTAAAGAATTTTCCCTACTACTATTATATGGGGAAATATGCTGGCGAATTTTCGCAGAGAATTTTTGCCAGGAGAAAATTCTCTGCATTTCTCTTGAAAAAGTGAACTTACGATTTTTAGTAAATATGCAGATGTGTTGTGAAAATAAACCTGGCGAAGTGAGGCGACCTGTGGTGAAGTTAGGTGAAGAGAAAATTCACTCTTTAGTAAATGTGCCCAATAGACTCCATTTTATCCAAATAATCCAATTTTTTTAAAAAAATGATTTCTTTTTTCTCTGTAATAATAAAACAGTCCCTTGTACTTGATCTAAGATATAATTAATCCTTATTTGAAGCAAAACCAGCCTATTGGGTTTATGTAAAGTTTATAGGATTTTATGTTAGACTTATGAAAATCCAAATTACGGAATGATCCATTATCCTGTACCTGTATTTCCAAAGATATTGCTGCTTAAATGAACGAGCTGTCAATCAAACTGAAGCAACTCCGATGCTATGTCTAAGGCATAGAGTATGAGTATGACGTAATGATGGGCGAATTTATTGGCCAGGCGTAATTCGAGGTGAATTTGCGCGATTCACCGCCTGCGAAAATTCCCCGGCGCTGTTTCGCAAATTCGACCATCACTAAGTATGAGTATGCAATGTCACAGCTCTCTATTCTTCCCCTACCTAGTGCAAGCAAAGAATCCACTTTTTTTCCACCATTCAGCCTTTAATAAATAACCCCCTAAATGTAGGATACATTAAATTATTTATTTATTTGATGTGGGATACTTGCCTGCTTCTTTAACAAAACAAGTCGATTAAATACAGCAGGAAATGATGGACGTAGACTGTAATATTATTACTTGGCCTAGAAGAATAAAGCTCTTGTTACTAGGGAGAACAAAATATTTGCTCATAGGTTACAGAATGTCCATTTTCTTGAGAGCAGATTCAACACATTATAATTAGAATACTGGTTTTGTCTCTGGCATTTCTAAGTTGTGTTGCCCTATTTTTCTTTATTCCATCGCAAGCAGTATAATAAAGTGTCATGCACAGGGGTAAGACAGCCAGGTGTGGTTTATAGCTATTGAGATATATGTAGCATTTGGTTGTATATATCATTTTAAAGATACTGCATTGCATTCTCTGTTTAGCCACAGGGTAACGGATTTCACTTGTAAATCATAAAGAACTGATGCTGGTTTATATTTTACATTCTGGGGCTCATGCTGAGAAAGTCCCCAGGTGTTCCTTTCTTACAGATGTCTTACCTCTCTGACCTGAACTTTAGCAGAAGAGCAGTTATAGGGGGCAGAATCCACAAGTGATATAAAAATTGAAACAGTGTGTGGTAAACAGTATGCTCTAAAAAAAGTGTTTTTTTCCTGCAAAAAGATAATGGTATTATACATGACTATCTTGATTGGTTTGAATAATTATATTTGGCTGAAAGATATACTTGGAGTTGTTTTCCTGCATCAACTGTAGCACACCCTTGAGTGTACTTTTGCTGTGTATTAAGGCTGTGTGTAACCAGGCTAAAACTGCTAGTAGTGTGCCCCGGACCCAGTGTACCTGTGCAACTCTCGGTACCTAGTGTAGATCAATGCAGCAGGATAATCAGCCAGACAAGTTTCTTTGCAGTAACATAAACTTGTTTATTAACGGAGAACTGTTGCAATGGAGTAGTTCGTAGATGTTCATAGACATAATAGGATAGCTTCAAACAGCAATATTCCCTCCAACGGGGTACAAGGTGCTCCAGGTGAGCTAATATCCAATATATCAAAGTAACAGCAATAATATACAGGAGATAGTTACCACTCTCACTAGGCACTATCCTTCCGGATGAACACTAAGGCTTGGGTTTCTCAGCCTGGGGTCTTGTATCTCGGCACCTTATATGGTCCTCACCTCACCCACTGTATTCAGCCTGGGGTCTTGGGTCTTGGCACCCTATCTGGTCCTCAATTCACCCACTGTAGTACCTGCTCTAGTGGTTCAAATACCACGGGGTCCTAACCCCACTATTTCTCCTCGTTGGAGCCACATCTGCTCACTCGCTACCCTGTGCTGACTCTCACTTCTAGAGTGACTATTACCGTATTCACTATCACTAACTCACACTTAAAGGAAAACTATACCCCCAAAATGAATACTTAAGCAACAGATAGTTTATATCAAATTGAATGACATATTAAAGAATCTTACCAAACTGGAATATATATTTACATATATATTTTCCTTTTACATCTCTTGCCTTGAACCACCATTTCGTGACTCTATCTGTGCTGCCTCAGAGATCACCTGACCAGAAATACTACAACACTAACTGTAACAGGAAGAAGTGAGGAAGCAAAAGGCAGAACTCTGTCTGTTAATGGGCTCATGTGACCTTACATGTGGTTTGTATGTGTGCACAGTGAATCTTACGATCTCAGGGGGCGGCCCTTATTTTTTAAAATGGCAATTTTCTATTTATGATTACCCAATGGCACATACTACTAAAAAAGTATATTATTATGATAATGGTTCATTTACATGAAGCAGGGTTTTACACATGAGCTGTTTTACTCAGTATCTTTTACTAGAGACCTACATTGTTTGGGGGGTATAGTTTTCCTTTAACTAACTTCACCGGCAGACCTGGACCTGTACTACCTCTCATTGAGGCAAAGTCCCAGGACAGACCCAGACCACATGGTGCTAAACCCCTTTATATTATCACATAGTGGCACCTAGTGGACAAACTCTGTGAACTAATGTGGACCCAGCCAGGGACATAGTTGCCTGAGTTAACTAAAGGACCCTTAGGTGTCCAAATACTAAAGGGGAACTGTCTGAGTAATTTAACCCAAATCTCAGGGTCCCTACACAACTTTTTGATCAGATTTTTTGATAAATTAGGTCAATTCATGGATGAAAGCTTTGTTGTAAGGGAAAACTTCAAGTCTTGTAAATCCTAAGAACCAACAAGAAGGGGTAAATTTACTAACATCAATGTTTTCTCATTCTTCCCCCCCTCAAAGAAAAAGTTAGCCGCCCATAGTTTTCCATTATTGATAATGTTTTTTAAGCGAAAATAAGCGAACTGCTAAACTAAGAAAATTTCTCCTATGTTTAGTTGTAACCGTTCCTGGTTTGAATAGGGACAGCTCTGGATGATAAAGAAAATGGCAAAGCAAATGCGTTTTTATCCATAGCTTTGCTTTCTGCAAGATATTTTATCTCCAAGAACGTTATGTGTACATAGTGATATCCTGTCACCTTTCACTCATTCTCTTATTAGCTTCCTTAGAAAATGTGTCAGTTTTGTCATATCCTTCTACTATAGTTCTGTCTGAGAAAACAAAGAAAATGGATATTGTAACCTCAAAGGAAATGTAAAAGAATGCTAAAAATTCTGGCAAGAAGAACTCAGTTATAGACTCCTATACTATACTGTATATAATTATTATAGGTGTAACTATAGACGTAGCAGACCCCCTGGGTCCAACCCCACCCCCCACCCACCCTGACAATTTCCACCAGGCCCCTATGAGTAAGTGTAAAAACCTGACATAACTATAATAACAGGGTGGCATGCAGTAATGTTACTTCAGGGGCCCTGCCCCCCTGCACACAAAAAAATGTTAGACCACAGACCCTACCCCGCACAAAACCATAGGTCACAGCAACACATTCAAAAATGTGGTTTGTGGGTCACTGGAGATTCTGCAATGCATCCGATAAGGATTCCTGTTCCCGGGGCCCCACAAACAGTCGCAAGTCTGCCCCCTATAGATACTGGTGGGATGGGGTTATGATCACTATGGTGATCAGGGAACTCAGGTTACAATCCAATGATCCAATAAGCACATGGCACAAGACAGTCAACTGAAGAGCTTACAATGAACTAATGATCTATATTATAATATACAGTACTCTCCAGATGCAAAAGGTTCTACAGGACAATGCTGTTCCACAAGACTATGTTATAGCCCCTTTATGTGTTTATTCCTACTGAAGCAAATGGTCCTGTACCTAAAAAAAAGTCCTCATAGTACAAAGCCTTCAAGGTGTGGCCCTTGTACCACAACATTCAGCATAAAAATCATATTGCATAAAAATCATATTTATTTATTGCATAAAATATATATATATATAGTTATGGTAGACTTAGTGGAAGCAAACTACAATCTTTATTAGAGCCTGGAGAACATTTAGACTGGAAAAAGGTGACTTGTCAAAATAGGCAGGACAATGGTTATTATGATACCCCAATAAATCAGTCTAGTCATTTTCCAGCACTAGATTAACTCAGAATGTGGCGCCTCTGAATCTGGGCAACTAAGTGACATATCAAAGATCACAAAGTGTTTTCACAGAGGTTGTCACTAGAACTAAAACCAAGGGCAGTGTCGGTCATTGGACCAAATCTAGAAATCTCCAGCCTGCTTGTTCTTACCTTTGCTAAGGTGGGTCTGGTGATATATTTGCCTTCAGAGGAAGAGCACAGAGCTGTGATTTTACTCTCTAACTTCTCCTACATGTAGCTTTGTTCTACTCCTACTAGAGATCCACCTGAGGAGAGGTGTTCACTACATCTCATGGTAATCAAACCTGGACCTCCTGCTGTCTAAGCCTAGTGATGTAACCACTGAGAGACTTCTTTTTAAATGAGAATTGAACCCCCTGAAATACAAAAGCCCCTCTAAAATTCCCTCCATCAACCCCCTCACCTCTCCCTTCTCTCACAATATATTACATAGAAAGGTGCCCCTATTTGGAAATCTGAGCTCAAAATGCAGAGCTGCGCAGCAGCATTTCCCAGCACCATCTTCTGCCCATTCGCATCCTCTTCGGGTTTGTTTGCTGAAATGGAGCCTTCAGGAACATGCGCAATTGAAGCTGATTCCTGACTAGTCCCAACTGTGCATGCTCCTGCAGGCTTTGTTGCAGCAAAGTGACCCGAAGACTATGTGAATGTGCGGAATGGGGCTGGGGAACTCCACTGCGCTTAGGGACTCCTTTCTATGTAATACATTGTTCGGGGAGGGAGAGGGGATGGTGCCCATAGAGGGCAGTTCAGGGGGCTATTGTACCCTGGGGGTTTAGTTCTCCTTTAAATAAATAAACATATTGTGAAGCACGGCAGATGTCATGGTGATGGTTATAATTATTATTATTAACATGTATTTTTAGAGCGCCAACACATTCCGCAGTTATGGAATTTAGTAATCAGAAGAGAGATCAGGAAGTCATTCTTGTTATTTCTCAGGGCTGGTTTAGTTCTCATTATCGCCTGTGTTATTTATATGCCTGCAGCCTACAATTTTTAAAAGATAGCTTTAGTTTTACCATTATATGGAGCATTTTGTAAGATTGGGTAAATGGGAGCTGGGATTTCAAACACTTGTACTATTTACCCCCTAGGTAACTAATTATGAAAATAATGTATACATAAATTGTTCATAAAGCATTTCTACTCCAATATTTCTTTTCTTTATATATATATATATATATATATATATATATATATATATATATATATATATATATATATATATATATATATATATATATATATTAATATTTCATAGTAAACACAGAGCAGATACTAGTATGTAATTATTTATTGTCCACAAATAATGTTTTAAGATAGTGCTCTTTAATAGTCATATAATATTAAAATGAGTAAATCAGCACTAACCCCAGTGAGATTTTACTATTGTGAGAAAGCAATGAATCATTGCAGGGGAGGGGGAATTTCTGATACCGCAAAAGCAGAATGTTACACATTGCAACAGCAATGTGAATAAATATGAAAAACAGTCTGACACCATGTCTGTACTGTCATAGCATTGCTGAATTCAACTCTTATCTGATCTTACAATCGATTCCAACCAAGAAAAATATCATGCGCGTACAGCACTAGGATAATGGACAACTCCCACCATGCAGTTACACTGATCACAAAAAAGAGCTAACGCTAGGCGATCAATAAATTATTTTCTTTTTCCTGTTTCAGTAAAAGCAGTTTCTCTGCTGATCCATCTTCTTTCTGTAAGAAAGAAACAAAAAGGGAAATCCATATAGCACTTACAGGCAGATTTGGCCAGAAGAAAAACTATTCTTCACAGTGTAAAACAATAATATAAAAAGATCAGCCTATTTAAAGGGGAAGTTCACCTTTTGCAAAGTCTTACCAAAATGGTACAGGTATGGGACCTGTTATTCAAAATGCTCGGGACCTGGGGTCTTCCAGATTGCAAATCTTTCTGTAATTTGGATCTTCCTACCTTAAGTCTACTAGAAAATCATGTAAACATTAAATAAACCCAATAGGCTGGTTTTGCTTCCAATAAGGATTAATTATTTCTTAGTTGGGATCAAGTACAAGGTACTATTTTATTATTGCAGAGGAAAAGGAAATCAATTTTTAAAATTTGTATTCTTTGTATAAAATCGAGTCTATGGGAGATGGCCATTCCATAATTCAGAGCTTTCTGGATAACAGATTCCATACCTGTAATACCATTGAAGAATAAACACTTATCCAAAAACATTGCTGTAGCAAACATTGATCATTATACTGGCGCATAAAGCTGAAACTTACTAAAGACGCTGAATCCTGATCCTATTTCTGCTACAACAATGTAATTGTAAAGATGCTTTTTTATGCAACATTCTACCACATTGGTGGTAAACCTCCACCTTAAAGGGCAAAACCAGTCTTGCTATATTAAAATACTAAAATCCATAATCCTAGTTTATATTTTAGGAAAGGAATGGGAAAAGGTTTTCATCTTTAGGGTCAGGGCATACAGGCAGATTCAGGGAGATTAGTTGGCTATGGCGGGATGGCACTTGGCGCAATTAGATTTCCGAAATCGCCCAAAGATTCTTCGTGAGCCAACTTCGGAAAACGAATTGCGGCAAGTGCCATCCCGCCGGCGGTTTACATTTTAGCTGGCAGGAAGGCAGGGGAGGCAGTTCGGGGAGATTAGTCGCCCAGAAGAAGAGGAGATTTGTCGCCAGGCAACTAATCTCCCTGAATCTGCCTGTGCGCCCTGACCCTTACAGGAAAAAAAATAGCAGCATTTCTATCTCCTTGGTATCAAGTCTCATTTTTACCAGCAGGGCCAGTAAAATACTGGCCAGATAAAAAGCTATTAATAGATTGGAATCTTTGGGTAATTATTATAGTGACAGCCTCTGCAAGTTGGTAAAACTATAAAGTGAATTGTATACCCAATATATTCTGCATGGTCAGCATGCCCTTAAAAAGGGGATCTCACCTTTAAATTAACTTGTAGTATGTTATAGAGAGTGATATGGTTTTAATGTTTCATTACTTGTGTTTTTTTTTTTGTTACTTGGCTTTTTATTCAGCAGCTCTCCAGTTTGCAATTTCAACAATATGGTTGCTAGGGTTCATAGTCCCATAGCAACCATGTGTTGATTGGAATAAGAAACTGGAATATGAATAGGAGAGGGCCTGAATAGAAAGATGGGTAATAAAAAGTAACAATACATTTGTAGCCTTACAGAGAATTTGTTTTTTAGTCAGTGAGGTCAATGATCCCAATTTGAAAGCTGGAGAGAGTGAGAAGAACAAGGCAAATAATTAAAAAACGAAAAAAAAAAAATGAAGGTCAATTGAAAAGTTGCTTAGAATAAAGCTAGCCATAGACGTTAAGATGCGATCGTACGAATCATCGTGCGATCAGACTTTCCTAGCTCCCGACCTGCCACTAACCATTCCGATCAAATAAAGTAGTAAAAGAACAGATGAGCCAATGTTCTGCCCCTGACAGCAATTCTACGAAAGTTATGTCCGACCAAAGCTGGTGACAGTCTCCCTCTGAAAATCGTACGATACATGCAGAGATATTACCCACAGCCGACAGAAATCTTTTAACCTGTCCGATCAACCAAACAACCGATCTCCGCTGGACGAAAAATGTCGGGACTCTCCACTAGGGTTGCCACCTGCCCGGTAAAAATGATGGCTGATCCCAATGTTTTTAATAGGGAAAAAAAATAAACACATAGGAAGGCCGGTATTTTTTTCCAGAAAAGGTGGCAACCCTATTCTTCACACACGGTCCGAAAATCGTACAATCCGCGATTCATACAATCAGATCTTTGCGTCTGTGGCCAGCTTTAGCCATTCTATAACATACTAAAAGTTAACTTAAAAGTCAACCACCCCTTTATTTGGCATCTCTAGTTACAAAAAGAACAACTGTCCTTGCAAAATCAGTGGAAACGGCTTCTGCAAGAAATGTCGAGGAACTGTGGCATATATAAAATGCCATTATGCTGTAATGTCTATAAGCTATACTATCAGATCTTACAGCTTAGTTAAAGTAAAACATAAAGTAACATTACTTGTGAAGGTTTCATTTGATTTTATGGGTTATGGTCTGATCTAGACTTTTGACGATCTACCCACCCACGGATTGAGGCCGCAAGGAGAGCAAAAGGTATGTGGCAAGTGGATCATGGAGTGACAAGCAGAGTATGGGGGGTAGGAAGACAAGCAGAAGAGTTAGTGACTGGGGTGGGGGGCCCCTGAGGTGGCAGCCCCGGTAGGCCTTAGACACCACAGTCCAACACTGAACCCCATGTTTTTAATTCCTTATTTAAAGACAGCAAACAGATTAGCCAGTATCTCAGGTTTAAACACAGGCCAAAATGGCAAATCATTTTTACTTGGGCAGGAAACCCTCTTTATAGTACATTGTATCTTCTTTATATGATCCTGTGCCAATGTTCTTTGATACAAATGGGCATTGATGAATGATTAGAAGTTAAATGTAATTCAGACACAGGGATTTAATTCATTGATACAGGCAGCATCTTCCATCTCTTTTCTCATTTCTGAATGTTATTTTCTTCTTTTTTTTTTTTTTGTCCCGTGTCTTGTTCATTCTGCCAATTCCTAAAACTGCATGAAGAACTAAGGCAGAGATGCAGAAATTGATCCACGTAGATTAAATGGAAATTGATTTAGAAAAGAAAAAAAAAATCATCTATATACCTACATCTATCTAGAAATTAAATTGTCCTTATCAGCTCTAACCATCTGGCTTTTATTGAACCAACATGGAATGAGAAGATGGCTATTTTTGTTTAATAAGAGCCAGTGGGTGAGAGCTGATGAGTGTTGTATTAATTAATATATTGTATCAGCTGTATCCAGACATAGTGTTGTTATTTAGGGGTGCTTCTCTATCTATAAGCAAGTGCCGGTCACTTTACAGATGCCAATGGGCAGGCAATAATTGCTGAAGACATAGACCGAAGTACAGGAGGAGAAACTATTCGTCTGATACCGCAGGACACAGGATTTAGGGAAATGACACATGGGAAGATTCCTAGTGTGTTGTATTCACATGACTTCAAGATCAGCAGGTAACAAAATGATCATAATTAGCCATCATTGACATGAATGGTAATCACCTGGCCTTGACAGGGAGCTTGCAGATCAGATGATTACAATTCAAGTAAATGGAGCAACAATTTTAAGCTTTTTGCTGCACCTGTTTGTATGGGTTTGGACTGTACATTTATATTTAATAATATTCTTTACAGAGCAGGTTTAAACTGTACATATAGAATTGGATTTCTAATATACATATACAGTATGACATCTATCAGATTTTTATATCTCCTTGTCAAACTATTTATGTACAGTGTTATGTCATTTATATAATGTATTCTCCTGAAATTGATTGTGTATCAAGTGAATGTACTATGAATATAGGTTTGTACTCCAAATGCAGATAGGCTCCCATAGATAGCAATTATATTTTACATGTAAACCGAAAAATCAAGGTCTGCTGATTTATACCTGCCAATTTACAGCACAATGGAAAAATGTCACTGGATTGTGCAACTGTACAGATGAGAAACAACTATTGGGATATTTAATGAAATCCAATTTTATCACATATGTTAAAGGGATACTGTCATGGGAAAAAAAAAATTTCCAAAATGAATCAGTTAATAGAGCTGCTCCAGCAGAATTCTGCACTGAAATCCATTTCTCAAAAGAGCAAACAGATTTTTTTATATTCAATTTTGAAATCTGACATGGGGCTAGACATATTGTCGATTTCCCAGCTGCCCCCAGTCATGTGACTTGTGCTCTGATAAACTTCAGTCACTATTTACTGCTGTACTGCAAGTTAGAGTGATATCACCCCTCCCTTTCCCCCCCCAGCAGCCAAACAAAAGAACAATGGGAAGGTAACCAGATAACAGCTCCCTAACACAAGATAACAGCTGCCTGGTAGATCTAAGAACAACACTCAATAGTAAAAACCCATGTCCCACTGAGACACATTCAGTTACATTAAGAAGGAAAAACATCAGCCTGCCAGTAAGCATTTCTCTCCTAAAGTGCAGGCACAATTCACATGACTGGGGGCAGCTGGGAAATTGACAAAATATCTAGCCCCATGTCAGATTTCAAAATTGAATATAAAAAAATCTGTTTGCTCTTTTGAGAAATGGATTTCAGTGCATAATGCGGCTGGAGTAGCACTATTAACTGATGCGTTTTGAAAAAAAAATGTTTTCTGATGACAAAAAAAAGCTCGACCAAACGCCCATCCACAATTTTGTGTTATTTATCATTAAAATAATCAAGCGAAAACCCGAATTGTACATTTTTCAGACTCTTTTCCAGAGATGGTTGATTTATTTTGGTTTTTGCCCAAAAACCCTGAATTTTTCATATTATCAGGCTAAACCCAGCGCAAACCACAATATCTTCAAATTGGGATAGAGACATCTGCCACTGACTCAGATTTTTAGCAACTTTAGGGTACAATAAATATAAAAATCTTAGTTTTTTTCCATGGAAAATTTGACCAGATAAATTTGAGGTTTAATAAATGGGCCCCTTAAAGTTAAATTAAAGGTGAACCACTCCTTTAAGGCATTACAGGACCTAGGCCTCCTTATATGCAGTCTCCTGCCATAGACTGTTTCAGGTATATGAATTCATATAAATCCCATGGGTGTCATGGATTAACATTTTATCTGGAATTATTTAAAATTTCTAAAAATAAACTCGAAAAATTAAAAAAATTGCCCAGCTAAAATGTCTAAATAAGTCAATGAGAGGTGTATTTTAAACATTCCATCTATTTTATTTTTTTGAGTCGAACAATAAAGTTTGTAAAAATGACAGACTAGTGAGATTTTTTTTCCAGAAAATAGACTTTTAAAAAAACTTGAAAAAAAAAAAAAAGAATAAATCTGGCCCTAACTTGTGTTCATCCAAAGTCATGTGTCTCTAAAATTCTAGACAACTGCATGTGACATTTATTTGTTCATATTGTATGGAGTTTTTTAAAAAATATGCAGATTGAGGTTCATATTCAGTTCAGTATTTGGCTGAACCTTTCATGAAGGATTTGGTATTCAACAGAATCACAAAATTCGGGTGACTTGTGGATAGACATTCTATTTTTGGTTGCTTATATACTTTTCTGCAAGTGACTACAAGAGACAGCTCTTTCTTCACATACAGTAGTTCAAGAAAAAGCCATGTATAAAAATACTAGGTACAGGTATTGGACCTGTTATCCAGAATGCTCGGGACCTGGGGTTTTCCGGATAACGGATCTTTCCGTAATTTGGGTCTTCATGTCTTAAGTCTACTAGAAATTCATTTAAACATTAAATAAACCCAATAGGCTGGTTTTGCTTCCAATAAGGATTAATTATATCTTAGTTGGGATCAAGTACAAGCTACTGTTTTATTATTACAGAGAAAAAGGAAATCATTTTTAAAAATTTGGATTATTTGGATAAAATGGAGTCTATGGGAGACAGCCATTCTGTAATTCGGAGCTTTCTGCATATTGGGTTTCCGGATAAGGGATCCTATACCTGTACTTAAAAGATTTATCAGTTAAAAAGAAAATCTATAAATTCTTGTAAAATGGATTGTATTTTTTCAGCAGGAACAGCCCACTTGTATATTCGTTGGTGGTGCTCATGCTGCTCTAAATAAATGACAGATTTCTTCTACACCATATGGCCAAAATAAAGGATTTCTAGGTCTCAATCTCAGCTGTCCACTGTCTTTTCAATTTAATTGTGTCAGCGGGTCTTGAAAGTCTCTTCTGGCCTCCTCAGTTCACCACTGCGATGGATTATATTACCACTGTGAGATATATACTTACACTCTGCAGGTAACTTTCCTTGAGGCTTTTATGAAAATGGCAATCTGTAAAAATTGGTTCACTTGATTCATGTTTAGACAAATCCAAGAGCCAAGAATGAGACATCCTGAAGTTGTCAGGCTAAAGTAATTTTGGGAAGAAAAAGCTAAAACGAATATGACAATGATTTGGTTTATGAAACACAGTTGACTTATTTCATTCTTTTTGTGTAATTCAAACAATTCTTCCCGGGAAGGACATGATTATGCAGTATTTTTTCCACCTCTTCAGTAGTCCATGCACAGGAATCATTGTCTTTAATGGTATGCTATGGAGTGGTGTAAACCAATTTACAATCAGAAGTTCTACTTTCCTCCGTGGATACAACTCTCAACATTTTATTTATATATAGAGAGAAATACATACACAGAAAGAAAGACTATCATACAGAGGTCAAACTGCCATCCAAACAGTTGCCCCCCTGAGCCAAGGGAGAAGTACAAGGTGAGTGGATCAATGAAGGAAGAAGAAGCTGTAGCCTCTCTCCCATCTGCATCCTGAGATAAGGCATCTGAAGACCGACTGCTATTTGATTATAATGCCAGATGGTTTGGTCAAACCATAACCAAAATCGTGGCTTTTATGGCCGTGTTAAGTTAGAATATTATTTGAATGTCAATCTCCAATTTATGAGGCTCATTTATGAAATATTGAAGTGGGGAATCCAGAACAGTGATATGAGGCTTAATCTGGGTTGATCACCAGATAGGTGGGTTTGGGTTGAAATTTGGCCAACCACTGTGGGTTAGGGTTGCGTGTGGGTCAGACTGGGGAAGTATTTTCCTCCACCGCTCCTGAAAATTCTGTGTCTTGGAACCAGAGGCATGAACAGAAGTAATGCACAGAAGGAGATGACACAGGTGTGGGACTTACAAAGGCAACATTTGTGAGTTAGAATATGGTTAAAGGAGAATTTAACCATTAACTTAAAAAAAAAAATCCTACCCCTCCTACCCTACATAGACCCCCCTCCTCCCCAACAAGCCTAGCTGCCCCCCCCAGGGGAAATGCCCCTAACTTTTTACTTATCCCTCGGTGCTGATTCACATTTCACGGCAGCCATCTTTCAAAAGGGGGTCACTGACACAGGCAGTCAAAATTATTCCTCTATCAGGCTACAATTGAATCGTTACTGTTACTTTTTATTACTTATATTTCTATGTAGGCCCTGTTCTATTAGTATTCCTGACTCTCTTTCAAAGTATTGTCTGGTTGCTGGTTGCTAGCTGACAAAAGTCTTAACTGGAGAGATGCTGAACAAAAAGCTAAATAATCTGAAAATAAAAAATGAACATCAGTTGCAAAATGTCTCAGAATAGCACTCTCTACATCATAATAAAAGTTGATTTAAAGGTGAAAAAAAACCCTTTATATCTGAAACCCTTGATCATTTTTAACAGAGCGATCCATCAACCCCTCTATTTCCAGGGAAAGCTGCATTGAAGACATGCAAGTAAAATTACAAGTTTGTTTATAGAAATGGTTCTTTTTGGACGTGGATTTTTTAAATAGCGAATATGTCTTTTAGCTAACTCATGTAACATATCGGATTCTTTGGGCAGCGAAACCTGGTTTGTGCTCAATGACTTATTTTATGTACTGGTAAAAATGCATTAGAAAAAGGTTCCTTTATAAGAGCTGCGGTCATTGCTTCTCTTTGCCTTTCTCTTTTTTTCCTGATACTGTCTATTCCCTTGACCCTGTTCAACTTCTTCATTATCTTGCTTTGTGCTGCTGAGTTCCTATTTTGTCTTGCCTTGTTCATTGTGTCTTTATCCAACCTGGAAATTACAGAGACACATCTAATTTCATCTGGAGTCTGTTCAGGCCAGTCCAGCTACTGATCAATCACATTCCTGTTCCTGCATTATTCAGGCTGGCCGTACAACTTTTACAAATTTAAGTTTGATAAAACAACTGATCATATGATTTTTACTAACTGTTCTACTACTTACCTGCTGTGATAACAAAATAATGAACAACAGAACATTACCGCCTGCTATCAGATGTATTCAGATTATTGTTACTTGAAATGGAATATCTTCTAAATGGACCCACTTCTAAGAACTGCACATCCATATATTAAAAAGCAGAAAAGCCGTTGCAAAACCAAATCCAATAAGCTACCATTACTGCAAGCCAAATGGATAAGGATATAAGGTATATAACTATAATGTTCAATAAACTCTGAAGGATGGTTTAAGATATGATTAAAAGTTCATGACACTAAAGAAGAATTCACTATAGCTGAAGAATGTTATCAAAGGGATTGTTGATTAAAATTAATCTTAAAGGGGAACTCCACAAAAACATAACTTAAGCTTTCTGAAAAGTAAACACAATTTCAAGCAACTTTGCAATATACATCAATTAAAAAAATATGCAGACTTTTCATGATTTGTAATGGTTTGGAACAGTTCCCTAAGCATAGCCCCCTGCTCTTCTGCTGATCTGTCTGACCACTTTGCTGAGCTGTCTGACTACTGTTACTTTGTATCAACTGCCATCAGTCCTTAACCTGTATCCTCCTAACCCCACAATTCCCTGCACACGTGATTTCAATAACAGAACCTCATAGTGCAATGCATTGTGGGTTATGTAGTTCCTGCATGCTGTCTGTAAGCTGTGGAGAAGTTATTACAATTGGTAACATCAGTGTTTTAGTCCCTCCTTCCTTTAAACAGCTGGATTACAGCATAGAAAATGGCATGTATTCATACTTTTTGAAGACACCAATAATGGTGATGGGTTTATTAGGGGTTTCTGTGTTAAGTGGGCCTCTTTATCAAATTTTGGTTTGGAAGCCAGAGTTCCCCTTTAAAGAATATAATTTGCTTGTCCAGTATAGGTGAAGTCCATTCCATTATTTAGTGGAAATAAGAGACTGATCCTTGTTTGGCCTTAAAAAAAAACATCATAATATACTCTATTAAATATGACACATTAACCACCAGGCACTGGTAATTGCCCAAAGAAACTTAGAACTAGTACAAACGGCTATTACCAGGAAAAAACTACTGTATGCAGCCCAGAGATCCTTTTACCAAGGAGATAAAAATGGGAAGACTTTAGCAAAAGCGGTCCAACCGTCTACACTGATTCCCAAGATCAAAACAAATACAGGCATATATACCTCTGACCCAACAGACATGGCAGAAATATTTGCATGCCACTTTGCCGACCTATATACCTCACGAGTCAAATACTCTGACACTGAACTAGAACAGTTCTTACAAGAAATCCCCTTTCCTAATCTTTCCAGAGCAGAATCCTCCTATCTAGACAGCCCAATTACACTAGGAGAGGTAATAGACGCCATTGGCAGTCTCCCATCAGGGAAGACCCCAGGCCTTGACGGGCTTCCGGTAGCCTGGTACAGAATCCTTAGTGAAACACTTGCCCCGCAACTTCATACCACTCTTCTAGAGGCTCACAATACAGGCTCCCTCCCTCAGTCGTTCTACTGCGCAATGATTGTGCTTAGGAGGGGAAGGACCCGGACCTCTGCGACTCCTACCGACTCCTACCGTCCCATTTCACTTATAAACACAGACGTCAAAATTCTGGCCAAAATTCTCTCCAAACGCCTTAACAAAGTTATAACCTCGATTGTCCACCCAGACCAAACAGGCTTCATGCCCAATAAAAGTACGGCTATAAAATTACGCAGGTTACATACCCATATGCAGGCCACTCATACGAATAGAGGTACCAGACTTATAGCGGCATTAGACGCCACTAAAGCCTTCGACTCAGTTGAATGGCCCTACCTATGGAAAACCTAGAGAAGTTTTGCGTAGGCCCTACCTTCATAGCTTGGCTTAAACTCCTCTACCTAAACCCAGTTGCGCAGGTCAGAGTCAATAACACTCTCTCCAGAGTCTTCCCTCTTACCCGAGGCACCAGGCAGGGCTGCCCCCTCTCTCCCCTCCTTTTCGCCTTAGCGATAGAGCCCTATGCCATTATGGTCCGACAAACCCCTGAAATTAATGGACTCAAATATGGGAAATTAGAGGAAAAAATTGCATTATATGTAGATGATCTTCTACTACTCCTAGCAGACCCACATGACTCACTCACACTGGCGCTCTGCCTAGCTGACAAGTTTGGCACATACAGCAGTCTGGTTATAAATAAAGGGAAGTCAATCTTATTTAATCTAGAAGCTGCTGGGCAGAGAACAAACGCAATTCAGGGGCTGCGGTGGGTATCCAGCTTTAAATACCTTGGGGTGATTATCTCGCCAAACACACAAAACTATGTTACAGACAACATTGAACCAGTGATACAAGGTTTCAAAACTACTGTCAGCCAAAGGGCAGGCTTGCCTCTAACGGTCTGGGGCAGGGTCAACCTATTCAAAATGGTATACCTACCCAAATTCCTATACTTCTTCCAGAATGCCCCAATATGGATACCCCCGCAGGTCTTTAAACACATTGACGCTATTCTCTTCCCCTTTATTTGGGCAAACAAACTCCCTAGAGTCAACAGGCTAACACTCCGTGCCCCATTGGATAAGGGGGGATTAGCCCTTTCGCATCTGCAAATGTACTACTATGCTAGTCAACTAGCGTTCATACATAACTGGTTTAACCCTGACCCCAAAAACACACTCACAGCTTTAAACCTTTAAAAAATATATATATATATATATATGACACATTAAATGGCAACTTTTTTTGTTAAATTTTTAGGGCTCATTTATAAACTTGAGTGAAAATTGCAAAATCAACTGCAGTTTTGTGTGTTTTTATACGCTATTTACAATGGAGAACTTTACACCTAGCCCCAATGCACTGGTTCAGCCTTCCTAAATTAAGAATAATTATCCTTGAGATGTAGACCCATGGATTCAAGAGAAAGATAAGAAATTCCTTGAGGTCTTGAGGAGGTATTTATCTGGTCAAAAACAGGCCAATAAAAGCAGCCTGCTTAGTGAACAGTTTTTTGATCCATGTGTGGTGCCTAGTGATCAGCCTGCCCAAAAATCTGCTAGAAATGTGTCAGTCAGAATCCAGCCAGCTGAAGACTACATGGATACATTGATGTGGACTTTCATGAAGAGATTTTTATTGACAGTCTTGGATTTGTGGGCATGCCAAAAAGGCCCAGACCTAGGGCGGCAAATATTTGGGGGTGTAGTGGTGCAAGTGATGGGGGTGTGAGCGGGTGGTAGTGTGCGAGCAGTGAGGGTACAAGTGGCCTAGGGGTGCTTAGGGTTGAAACCCAGCACTGTACCTAGGCTTCCATATGATCCATAAGGCCAAACTATCTGATCAGCCTTATTTGATCAGTTCTAATGAAATCAGTTGAATATGGTTATTGAATTTTGATTGAATTACTGCATGATATTCCATTAGAACTTCTTCCTATTTTGTATGGCCACCATATATTCTGTATATAACTTCCTACTACAGCTCCTACTATAGCTCCATCTGTGCCCCTTACAATACAGACATATATTTCAGTAATAGATTACTGTTTATCAATAGTGGAACAGCAGTCTAGTAGGCAAATGGCTTTTGCTGTAACGCCATTTCATGTATCCCCAGCTACCAATAATACGAATCTTTGTTCCTAAACACACATGATTACATCTACTCTAGAAATGAATGCGTCATTCAAAATGTCCCTTGAATGCTCCAAATTACGGAAAGGCCATCTCTCATAGACTCTATTATAATTAGGGATGCATTGAATCACTATTTTGGATTCGGTTGAACCCCCGAATCCTTTGTGAAAGATTTGGCTGAATACCGAACCCTAATTTGCATATGCAAATTAGGGGTGGGAAGGGGAAAACTTTTTTGGCTTTCTTGCTTTGTGACAAAAAGTCACGTGATTTCCCTCCCTATGCTTAAGCAGAATCCCTGAGTTTTATTAAAGGCGGCTGTTAGAATCGATACAATAGTTGCTAATACTCCACAGATGCTGCTGAGAAATGTATCAACTAATATAGCAAATTGTAACAGTTCAGAATCTGCACCTGGATTACTGAGTGGCCAGACTGAAACACCAGAGATAGGGACATTAAACTTTAAATTTAGAAGAAAAAAAAAAATTGGAAAGCAATTGCAAGAAGTCTTTATTTCTGGTAGACAATATGAAAACATCTCAACTGAAAACACAGTTTGGAAGGTGAACAACCCCTTAAAGTGGGTTAGTGTGTACTCTTTTGGGCATTGTTGGGCTGAATTATGTGTTTATCATGTATTTAGTCCTCTTCCATCTCAAACACAGTGTACATCTTATTCAATATAGGTGACACGACACAGGATATCAACAGCTTCAGTGGTACATAGAGGTAGAAACACATTTAGAAAAATGTTGTTATTTATAGGACACTTCACTAAAAGCCTTTTGCTTTTACTGTGATGTTCTCATAGCAAGCAATCCTGTCGAGACAATGGGGAGCATTTCATATTCCCCCAGACGAAAACTCCACTTTTGCAAGTCTGAATCAGATAAGTAGGGTGCAAAGGGAGGGGGTGCCTGTATGCCTCCTTTCTTTGTACCCCTCATAAATACAGCACTGTCAAATGCAGCCTCAGTGGGGGCAGCTGCAGGTCTGTATGTTCCAAAAAGGAGTGCAGAGACCTGCAGTAATTCAGGGTCAGAGGGTGGAAGTGTAAAAAGCGACCATTTTTTGCTTTTGAACACTGCCTTCATATAACTAAATGACCCCCGGTGTCTCACTGGCACCTCAATCTAATTTACTATAATCTCAACCAATTGCTCCTTATTCTATCCTTAGCCTTCAACGGGCACACTTTTGAGACAAAGCCAATGGAATACAGGCAACATAGTAAGTACAGGGGCGCTGCGCAAAAGAGGTGAGTTGAGAAACAAAGAAAAGGTGAGAGCATGGGGGGGGGAAGGCGGCAGGCGATGGAGGGGCCAGCAACGCTTCTGAGTAAGTATATAATTTAGAGCAGATCACTTATGAAAGTCAGAACTTATTCTGTTGGTGATGGTGCACATAGTTACAAAGTTACATGACTTCCCTCCCACATTTGTGGCCTTTTGAATATAAACAGCTAGATGGAAAAAAAAACATTAGTAGTTCTGTATATGCCCTGTATGTATGCAAGCCAAAGAAAAAAGGAGAAGGAATAACTGCAAAACATAACCCAAAATTACCCCAAAACACATCCACATATGCAAGGGAGCAGCTAGCCAGGGATTCAACACTACCAAGGTGTAGGGGAAAGTTAAAGTACATTTTTTAAATTCCCATTTAATGTATAATGTGTAGCTATATAGCTTTTTCAAAATGTAACATTATGAATCCAATAACTTGAAGAGCAATATCATTTGGGAGCTTAGGTTCCAAAAACATCCAGTATTCTGATGTAAATGCTAGCTGATGGTAAATGATACCCTTGTGTTAAAGTAACTTCAAGACAAGTTCCACTGCATGAATTTCTGACCACAGGAAATTAAAAACATGGATTTTTACTTGTGAGATGCAATCATTGTTATGTTAGAAACAGTTTTAGTCTAAATAAACATTATGCTTAGTCAGCCCAGTCCCCAGTGTTATCTTCTCTGCCAAAATTGTGTGGCTTTTGATAAGTTTCTTCATCTACCCATACCCAAAGCATCAACAATTAGACCTATAGAGTCCATACAGTAATAACGGTCTTGGGATTATCAGTGTAAAGCAGGGGTCCCCAACCTTTTCACCCATGAGCCACACTCAAATTTAAAAAGAGTTAGGGAGCAGCACAAGTATGAAAAAGTTCCTAGAGGTGCCAAATAAGGGCTGTGATTGACTGGTAGTCCCTATGTGGACTGGCAGCCTACAGGAGGCTCTTTTTGGCAGTACAACTGTTTATTTTTGCAACCAAGCCAGAAATTTAAAAATAAGCACCTGGTTTGAGGCCACTGACAGCAGCATCCAAAGGGATCGGTGAGCAACATGTTGCTAGTGAGCCACTGGTTGGAGATCACTGTACTGTAAAGTATTGTGTAAATTATTATGGTCAGGGCACACGCTGAGATATGGGGAGATTAGTCGCACTGCAACAAATCTCCTCTTCTTCGGGGCGACTAATCTCCCTCAACTGCCTCCCGCCGGTGATTTACATTCTAGCTGATGGGAGGCAGTTTAGGGAGATTAGTTTCCCCGAAGAAGAGGAGATTTGTTGCCGGGCGACTAATCTCCCCGAATCTGAGTGTGTGCCTTGACCCTTACTCATCCCTTGCTATGCCAAGATTTAAATTGAATTGTAATTCATAATTTTAGCAGAGATATTTGCTAAAAAAACAACTGGTTTAAGTTTGAAGATAAGGTGGTAACTTTTTTTTATACATTATTAGCTATATGACATTTTGAGGTCAGATAAAAACTCCAGCAACCTCCCTTCCTTATTTTATATAACAGTGCATCCTGTCTGCAAAAAAATGTACAATCGTTAATGCAAGCAGGTAACCCAAAAACACAACCTATTAGCAGCTTTAAAAGCTTTGAGGTAGAGGGAACAGATACACAAGCCATCATGAATTGATTTTCTCTATTCCTATTGAGCAGATCTCAAAGTTGAGAAACTAGATATAAAGTCACTGAGACACAAACACTGCTTTTTGGAGAAAGCGACAACAAAATCATTGCATTTTTTAGGAATAAAATCATTCTGGTGTAACAAACTCATTGCGGTTAACAATATTTAAAAAACTGCAAACCTGTGCATGTATAGAAGAAACTAAGGTCTATTGGTGTTAAAACTGTGGTTAACAATGAGAACTGAATGCAGTAGGACTGTAGGAGGCTGTCAGTATAATTAATATCCAAAGAAATCGATGATATATATAATATATTCATTTTGTTTCTAACAGGAAACATATGACACTAACAGAAATACCAATATACGGTAGTTTAAAGACTAACAATGTTATTGCAATATTTTCTTGATGACTGTATTTGGCTAATTTAACTAAGCCATACACTGTACTGTAGATATAACCTTGTTGTTTCTGAAGCTCTCCAAATGAAACAGATATGTAAAGGGATTTGTCAGCTAATAATGGCCATACAGTATAGCTGATATTCAATTTCTTATACATGTGACATTGTGACAGCAATAGCTTCACCTTCCCTGTGCCTTCTCTGAGTTTTGTGACTATAAAAAAACACATTCAAGTTACATCTAAAATGTATAGGAAACAAATCACGTAAGTCAACAACAAATAAGTATTTAATTTAAATAGGCCAATCTGGTCGACCTAAACAATAAAATATATTTGCCTGCCAATGAGAATATTAATTCAGCTTTTAGAAACGTCTCATTTATTCAATGACAGATCATCGCTAAAAATATATCTAGTGACACGCTAATCAGATACAGCAAGAGAATATAAAATGCAGAGGTTCATTATCTGGTCAATTTGACAGAAATGTGTTAACTGTCAACCACACGCTCAGACTTACCTCATGTGACAGATAAAATGCTGCAATACCCAAAGGCCAGAAACAGCACAGCATAGAAAATACACTCAGGCCAAGATGGTCCCTCGGTGGCATCATTAGGAAGTTGTCTTCGCTTTCTGTGTCACTTGAATAGTCGCTCTGCATAAAGCACAAAAAGTGACTGTTAATACTAGGAGAGAATATTGAATAGAATTGTGTTTGAGCGGCAGGCAACATCACATCGGCCATCTAATATGCAAAAGTGGATGGGGAAAGAGAAAGCAATATTACAAAGATTATTTGTAAAGTGCATTTAACACCCAACTTCCTCTTGAGAGACCCAAAGGGGCTGAATTACAAGTGCAGCTGCTAATAGGAACCAATCAGCAATCACCTTAATCAGATAATGAATAATTAACACATTTAGCACCTACTGTAGCTTCATAAATTAGCCACGGGTCCTATTTTACAAAACAATGGAGCAAAGTGCAATATGGCAAAAACAGGTTCAAGGTAAACCTTGTCCTGCTTGTTGCATGTTGAGGTTCAACTATTTGCTCCACTATTGGAGTTGCAGGAGTCGCATACGTGTGACCCATGGAATTCTCCTAAAGTGCAGGCACAAGTCACATGACTTGGGCAGCTGGGAAATTGACAACATGTCTAGCCCCATGTCAGATTTCAAAATTGAATATAAAAAAAATCTGTTTGCTCTTTTGAGAAATGGATTCCAGTGCAGAATTCTGCTGGAACAGCACTATTAATTGATTCCTTTTGCATTTTTTTTCCCATGACAGTATCCCTTTAAGTTAACAGGATACTAGGAAGTGATAAATTATGGCATTTGTGAGTGGGGAATATGTCTTGTATTTGCTTATTAGATGTATTTCTCATAACATGGGACACAGGTGGCTGTATTTGCTCCTTTATGTCTCCTGACCTTAATAGCTTATATTTTTTATTGTTTTACCTTGTTGTTGGATATTATTCCATACAATCTGTTCTTGGGGACTTGTTGTCTTGGATTACTCTGCAAGTATAGATGCAGCAAACCTACTTTGCATTTCCATGGGTGCTATATAGCAACCATACCAATAAAATCTGAGCTACAATAGTGAGTGTAGGAACAGTATAATCTATTTCACAAACAGCCACACCTATTTTCCCATTAAAATGTATGGTGCAAGTTATGGTGCATAGAGGGATCAACAAAGTCTGTCCCGCCACTAGGTCTATTTACTAATGTTTAAAGCTATTTTTGTGAATCCCTGATGGTTTACTATTCTTTATACATTCTGATGAAATTAAAAACCCCACATTAGTTATACAATTAGGGATGCAATATAAGAATGAAAATGTACATTGATTATACATTATTACTAAAGCAACCAAAGGGATAGAAGGGTGCAGCAAAAAATTGCTCACATTCTTTTCCATTAGAGTGCAACTCAGATATCACAAACCCCATGAGCAAGGCCTGGTGGTCCACCGATCATTACTGCAGAAGCAGATTTTTTTAAAGGAGAAGGAAAGCTAAGGAGGTAATTTATTCAATGGATTAGCTGCAAAAGTACAAGCTAGAATGCTCTATTTATTCTGTAGAATGTTTTACCATACCTGAGTAAAAAGCTCTTGAAGATCTGTTTGTTTACGATAGCAGCTGCAGTATTACCTTGGTGTGACATCACTTCCTGCCTGAGTCTCTCCCTGTTCATTTACAGATCTGGGCTTAGATTACAGCGGGGGGGGGGGGGAGGAGCAAACTGAGCATGCTCACGCCCGGGGCAAGGAGGTTTAAGCTGAAGGCAGGAAGTCTGATACAGAAGCCCATGTGTACACAATAGAAGGAAAGAAATGCAGTTTTTCTTTTGACAGAGGACTCAGAGCAGCACTAGGGTTTACTGGTGTATTTAGATGGACCTTTCTGATAAGGGTTACTTAGTTTTAACCTTTCCTTCTCCTTTAAGGTTAGTGAGATTTACTTTTGCACTACATACCGTCGTGGTATGCGCATAACTTAATGGCACCTAGTACCACACTTTCAAAACCAAAACACATTAAAAATGGTGCTTAGATATCTTGAAGCCTCAATGCAGTCATTCACTTGCGCTTCTTTAAGCTCAGCTAAAACATACTTTAATGGCTTCCTTGCCATTGTTTGCCCTTAATATAAAGCAAGATTGGCTGTGCTGTGTTGGTTTATCTAACCCCTGCTGATGTTCCTCTCATTCCCCATTCAGTTTCCAACTTCAGTTCTTCAAATAATCCTAAAACAACAAATGTTTGCTGAGCTGACAAAAGGCGCTTTCTACATTGTACTCTGACGCAAATGGTACTTACTGGTAAAACCCTAGCAGAATACAATGCCTTGTACAAACATAATTTTATTAATGAAATGAAATATACTATACATTGATTTGCCTTTCTTGCTGACAACTGCAAATACTATTTTATACGTGCCATTTTCAGAGTTTTTCTGTGCTGTGTTACCGGCATAGGCAATGTTGTATTTACTGTACTTTACTGCCTTAACAAGCTGTTTATCAGGTAATAATAATGTCTTTCCATTTTAAAGTTGGCATTTGCTGTAAGTGTTGGTAAAAGCCTCATTAATCTAAACCTGTTTGTGAAATAATTCCACTGTTGGCAGTCTAATTAGAGTGGCAGTGGATATTTGGATACGTTTATGGTTCAATGCTTTTCAGAGAAATAGTTTATTGCTGTGTCCTAATATGTGATTTGAAACTGCTATGATGCATTAAACTGCAACCCAGACATTGTTGTTAAAGGAGAACTAAACCCTAAAAATAAATATGGTTAAAAATGCCAAATTTTATATACTGAACTTATTGCACCAGCCAAAAGTTTAAGCTTCTCACTAGCAGCAATGATCCAGGACTTCAAACTTGTCACAGGGGGTCACCATCTTGGAAAGTGTCTGTGACACTCACATGCTCAGTGGGCTCTGAGCAGCTGTTGAGAAGCTAAGCTTAGGGGTCGTCGCAAATTATCCAGCAGAAAATGAGGTTGGTCTGTAATATAAGCTGATGCTACAAGGCTGATTATTAAATTCTGGTGCTAATTGCACTGGTTTCTGTGCTGCCATGTAGTGATTATCTGTATTAATGACTAATCAGCCTTATATTGTGACATTTCTATTCTATGTGTACTGTATATTGTGAGTGGGTCCCTAAGCTCAGTAAGTGACACAGCACAGAGCATGTGCAGTGAATCAGCAAAAAAGAAGATGGGGAGCTACTGGGGCATCTTTGGAGACACAGATCTTTACTGCTAAATGGCTGTGGTTGCCTTGGGCTGGTACAGAAGCCCAAAACATAATGTACAACATTTCTAGTCTACTTCTTTAGTTACGCTTTAGTTCTCCTTTAAAGGAAAACTTTACCCCCAAAATGAATACTTAAAGGAGAATGAAAGCTACGGAGGCATTTTATTGCCAATAGATTAGCTGCAATAGTGCAAGCTAGAATGCTATATTTATTCTGTAGAATGTTTTACCATACCTGAGTAAAAAGCTCTACAAACTCTCTGTTTGTTTAGAATAGGAGCTGCAGTATTAATGTGGTGTGACATCACTTCCTGCCTGAGTCTCTCCCTGCTCTGGGCTCAGATTACAGTAGAAAAGGGAGGGGTGGGGGGAGAGGAGAGGAGCAAACTGAGCATGCTCTTGCCCAGGGCAATGAGGTTTAAGCTGAAGGCAGGAAGTCTGATACAGAAGCCCATGAGTACACAATAGAAGGAAAGAAATGCTGTGTTTCTTTTGACAGGGGACTCAGAGCAACATTACTTTGGGGGTTTACTGGTGTATTTAGATGAACCTTTCTGATAAGGCTTACTTAGTTTTAACCTTTCCTTCTCCTTTAAGCAACAGATTGTTTTTATCAAATTGGATGACATATTAAAGAATCTTACCAAACTGGAATATATATTTACATAAATATTGCCCTTTTACATCTCTTGCCTTGAACCACCATTTAGTGACTCTATCTGTGCTGCCTCAGCGATCACCTGACCAGAAATACTACAAAACTAACTGTAACAGGAAGAAGTGAGGAAGCAAAAGGCAGAACTCTGTCTGTTAATTGGCTCATGTGACCTAACATGTGGTTTGTATGTGTGCAAAGTGAATCTTACGATCTCAGGGGGCGGCCCTTATTTTTTAAAATGGCAATTTTCTATTTATAATAACCCAATGGCACATACTACTATAAAAGTATATTATTATGATAATGGTTCATTTACATGAAGCAGGGTTTTACACATGAGCTGTTTTACTCAGTATCTTTTAATAGAGACCTACATTGTTTGGGGGGTATAGTTTTCCTTTAAGGCATTTTTAGCTTTGCAATAGCACATTCATTGCACTGCCTTGTTAGAGAAGTGTATCTTGCTACAAAGATGATGCCTGGACACCACCTTAGATAGACGGGGGAAAGTTGGGGAGGTCTCTGATCCCAATGGTTGATAATGGTAGGTAGGGGAGAATAATAATGGCATCCTAGCAATCCTAGCACAGATTTGGAAAAATATTCCACCATGGTTGAAGAAGTGAAGATGTGAATTTTGTAGCGCAACTGTACAATTACTAGCCAACCCCCTCTCTTTATCAATCATATAGACACTACGGTCTCCTTTTGGGAAGACCTAGTCATAAAATATTTTAAGGGGGTTATTTACAAAATCCTTTAATTTATCTGTTGGGCTTTTTGGGGCAGATATCCTGGATCACCTATCTCAATTTGAATTTTTGTGGTCTTTTCTGGGTTTAGCTCGAAAAATTACTTTTTCAGAAATTTCGGCAAAAAATCAAAAAATCAGAGCGATTTGGGGAAAAAGCCTGAAAAATTTGAGCAATTCAGGTTTTCGTTTCATTTTATTGAATTTCTCCGCGATCCGATTAATACGGGTTAGTTCATTTATTAATAAGGTCAAATCAAGCATGGGATTTTGGTCATGGTTTTTCTTAGTAAAATATGAGATAAATTCAGATTTTCGTAACTAATAACCCCCTTAATCTATTTGTTAAAGGAAATGTCAACCCAAAAAACAAATTTTTCTTTAATAAAAGAAAACATAATTTTAAGCAACTTTGCAATATACATTCATTACTCATTTTCTATGTTTTTTCAAGTTATTTGTATATTGCTACTAAAAGCAGTGTTGGTCTGTCCCTTTCTATTCTCTGTCCTGGTGGTTCAGACTGCTGTTACAATAGACAAGGCAGCTGATTAACAGACCTGTCTTTGCTGGGGGAGCTAAGACTTTTGCAACATTGTTTAAAAAGTAACAACCAGGAGTTCAGCAAATGCTGCTTTCATAGCAATTGTTTTTACAAATAACTTTTAAAACACTGAAAATTGTCAATACATGTATATTGGAAATATGCTTAGAATTATATTTTCTTTTATTATGCAAAATTTTATTTTGGGCTTGACTTGTCCTTTAAGAAAATATGCCAATTATTGCCAGGGGTAAGTAGAAGAAACCTGTCAAGAGCATAAAGATTTTGTAAGGGGGGGGGGCACAATTTCCAAAAATATGTTTATTGTTATTTTATTGCCTAAATTCAATTTTGTTAAAAATAGGCACCCTCCCACAGTGACTAATCTCTTACCTCTTACCCTTGACCAGCACTCCTCCTCTTTAAAGAATCCACGTTTGCCTTGTTCATATGCATCCACTATATCAGTTCAGTTTTAAAAGGGGTGCACCAGTCCAGTGTAAATGTAAGTGACATAAGTCACTGGACATGGGATGAGAGGCATCCTCCAGTAACTGAGGCTTTTAAAGAATATTATTTTATTCTTTTTAAAGGAGAAGGAAACCCCCAGGGCGCTAAACCCCTCCCCCCCTCCCCTGTGCTGCCCCCCCTCCCTCCTCCCCCCTGGCCTACCTGTCCCCCTGGGCAAATGCCCCTAACTTTTTACTCACCCCTCTGCGCAGGTCCTGTCCACGGAGTACGCAGTCGCCATCTTCTCCCACGCGCGTCTTCTTCCTGCTCTGATCGGCGTTTTCTGGCGCATGCGCAGTAGGAACAGGTACGGTACGGCTCTACTGCGCATGCGCCGAATGTCACAAAGTTTTCCGATTTCACTTCGTGACATTCGGCGCATGCGCAGTAGAGCCGTACCGGTACCTGTTCCTACTGCGCATGCGCCAGAAAACGCCGATCAGAGCAGGAAGAAGACGCGCGTGGGAGAAGATGGCGACTGCGTACTCCGTGGACAGGACCTGCGCAGAGGGGTGAGTAAAAAGTTAGGGGCATTTGCCCAGGGGGACAGGTAGGCCAGGGGGGAGGAGGGAGGGGGGGCAGCACAGGGGAGGGGGGGAGGGGTTTAGCGCCCTGGGGGTTTCCTTCTCCTTTAACAATTAAACTGCTTCATAAAAGGAGCACTAAGAAAAAAATGAATCTTTAGAACCCTTTTGGCACCACTGACCCATTAAGAGATAAGTGAAGCTGATACTGTATATTTCTTAATTTACTTACTGACATTTACTGCAATAATATATCAAATACCTTAAAAAAATGAAAGTGACATGCACTAGAGCACTAAGCTTTACTTCCTAAGAAAGAGCCGTTATATTTAAGGGACAGAATCTCGCTTAGAACTACATTTTTAATTCAGTGGATATTATTGTCAGTTATTATAATATTCTCCAAAATCCCTTAATATTGGGCCAGATTCAAACTGGTCAGTGGTTTATCTCATGAAGACTCATTAGCAGTTTGTGGGGAAATATGTGTAGAAGCTGTGCAACTGCTTAAAATAACCATAGCTCAGGTGCTGAGGGTTCTGCATTTCAATTTGGCTCTTTTGTGACATAAAACATAAAAACAAAACTGTGCTTTGTTAGTGCTTTGCAATGGCAAACAATTTAGAAAACATTGTTTTTTTTAATTTAAAAAAATATCATAATAAATGCATTTTCAGTACAGGTATGGGACCTGTTATCCAGAATGCTTGGAACCTGGCATTCCAGGGTAAAGGGTCTCTCCATAATTTGGATCTCCACACTTTTAGGGGGTTATTTATCAAAGTCCGAATCTATCTCAATATTTTCTGCTACAAACTCCGATCAAATTCGCTCGGTTTTTTACACTCCTTTATAATTACATTTTCCCGAAAATTTGCTTCGCGGGGAAAAAAAAATCTGATTTTCACTAGGGATGGGCAAATTTGACCCGTTTCACTTCACCAAAAATTCACCGCTGGCGAAATGTCGCAGACACTCATTAAAGTCTATGGGTGCCTTTTTTTTTGACGCATGAATGCCATACAAGTCTATGGGCGTCATTTCCATGGCGAAACAAGGCAAAAAAATTCGCCCATCCCTAATTTTCACTATTTTTTTGGATTTTTTATCCGACTATCATGATTTTTTCGTATTTTTCACCTGAAAAACCAGATTTTTGCCTGAAAACTTTGGGGTATTGCACGAAACCCAGAGCACATCAAAAAATCATTGGGACTTCTTCCATTGACTTAAATTCAACCTCAACAGGTCTGAGATGCCAGATTTTCTGATTCGGACTTTGCCAATAAATTCCAAAACATTCGTGAATTTTTAAAAGTCTGATTTTATAAAAAAAATTGTGATTTTTGCATTCGGAGATTAAAACTCACCAAGTCTACTTAAAAATAATTGAAACATAAACCCAATAGTATTGTTTAACCTCCAATAAGGATTAATCTGTTTTATTATTACAGTAAAAAAAGGTAACATGTTTTAAAAATTTTAATTATTTGATTAAAATGGTGTCTATGGGAGATGGCATTCCCTTAATTTGGAGCTTTCTGGATAATGGGTTTCTGAATAACGGATCCTATACCTGCACTTATTTTTAGCAAAAATTGCCCTTAAGCAGCATAAGGAAGAAAAGCAAAGATTTGGCCAGCCGATAATGTGTAGAAATTGGTGGTGGTCATAGGGAAAGATAGGGTGACTCTAGAAAATGGAGTGGAATACTAATAAATATAATATAACAGCCATGAAATGTCATATTCAAAACTAAGAAAACCTATTAACTGACATATTTTGTCAACATGAATGAATTAGCTCACAGCAATAGAATTTTTTATAACTATATCTATATTTACGTGAGTATGTTTGATTAAAATAGAAAAAACATGGTTCATGGGATTGGCCTCTGAAGTTCTGAAGAGATCATAGAAAATGAATTGTACCTGCAGACTCATTTAATATTTTACTGCAACATTGGCTCAGCTCAGAAGTCTCTGCACCATGAGCTCATCATACAAACGCTTATTGTTGCAGAAGCAGCAGAAAGACTGCAATTTGATACAGAGGCTGGAAAGGGTGTCACTTCAGTGAGAGAGAACACCACAAAATACTAGAACAATCCAGACAACACAAGAAATCAAGTTACACCGGGAAATATACAAGTACTAAAAAGAAACGTGGCCCAAATACAAGATTCATGAATGTAAAACTTATTCCTATGCGCTGACAGGAGCTAAATTAAACTCATCCGCTGAGCATCATCAATTGTTAAAAAGACTAGTGCATAATGTGAGCTCGTAAAAAATTAATGGGTGATAAAAGACATGAAATATAGACTTCAGTCTGCGCCGCTCAAAATCATCATTCAAAATTGATATGGAAGCAAATGCCATGGTTCAATTAGAAAATATTTTTACTAGCAAATGTCACAAAACGCCGAAAATAGTTCCGTAGAGGATTAACGTGTCCTTCTAGAGGCACTTCGACAATTACTGTAGAAACAAGTTGCTTGAGTACAACTTTTTTTAAGAGATAATCGAGGACAACTTGGATTGGATATTGAAACATTAAGGGAAATCAAACTGTGCTCAAAAGTTATTGCACTTCAAACGTTAATGTTTTATTTGCATCACAAAGAGCCATTTATTTGCAAGGGAACAAGTACCTGCAGAATTAAGGTGGCCATAAACGATAAGATCCACTCGTTTGGCAAGGTCGCCAAAAGAGAAAATCTCACTAATGGCATGGCGATATCAGGTTAATCCGAGTGTTCGGCCTTAGGCCAATCGATCGGATTATATAAAGGAAATGGGTGCAGACGGATCGTGTGACCGCATCAACTATCCGATGCGGTCCTCGACCACAGGAAAAATGCCCGATCAATATAAGGCTGATTTTTGGCCAGATATTGATGGGGGGGACCTGTCGGATGCCCCCTCACATGCGCATCTAAACTGTTTAATCAGTCCAAAGGACGACTATCAGCATCTTTAATCTGCCCGTGTGTGGCCACCTTTACTCTCCATAGTTTGCAGATTGATATCCTGGAACTTGGGATCTCTTATATGCACCAAAAACAGGGTATATGATGTGGGGGTTGACCACCAGTTAGGCAGATTTGGTTTGAAATTTGGCAAAACATTGTGGGTTAGGGTTGGGTGTGGGTCAAACTAGGATGTATACTCCCCTGTAGATTGCCCTGTCTTGGAACCAGAGGCACACACAAAAGTAGTGTACAGATTGAGAAGACTCGGGTAGGGGTTGGGTGCTGGTCCTACAAAGGAAAGTTTTTCCGGCTAAAGTCAGGTGTGAAATAAGTTTTTCACTGGACCTGCACATCGCTAGTAGGGTGGCAATCCTTTGGGCACTAAGGATACTAAGTGTGGTACATAATTATGGAGTAAGGGGTATCTAAGTCAAAGACTGTAGACAGACAGATATATGGTATCTAGATAAATAGATAAATGATAGATATTAGATCTATTGATAGATGATAGATAAATAGATAGATAAATGATAGATATATAGACAGATAAATAGATAGTAGATAGATAGATAAATAGATGATAGATATATAGTAGATAGATAGATGATAGATAGACAAATAGATAGTAGCTAGATAGATGATAGATAGACAAAAACAGATGGATAGATAGATAGATAGATGATAGATAGATAGATAGATAGATAGATAGATAGATAGATAGATAGGCAGACAAAAAGATGGATAGATAGATGATAGATAGACGGATGATAGACAGGTGATTGATAGATAGACAGCTAGATAGATAGATAGTAGATATATAGATGATTAATAGATAGACAGATAGATAGAGGATAGATATTTTTATAGATGATAGATAGTAGATAGATAGATAATAGATAGATAGATAAACAGATAGATAATAGATAGACAGACAGATAGACAGACAGATAAACAGACAGATAGTAGAAAGATAAATGATTAATGGATAGACAGATAGATAGATAATAGATAGATGATTAATAGATAGATAGATGATTAATAGATAGATAGATGATAGATAGATAGTAGATAGATAATTAATAGATAGACAGCTAGATAGTAGATATATAGCAGATGATAGATATATTTATAGATGATATAGATGTTAAAGGATGGGGTTAACATATTAAACATTTTGTATGCAAAAACTGAAGACAGGAGTTAAGATAAAGTAGCAGAGAACAGTTTAGGAGTATGGAAGCAATCTTTCTAAGTGCCTGTCAGTCAGCACTTTGCTTAATGAAGTTGTGCCAGTCATTGCCTCCATAGCATTATACAAGACACCGTGGATGTGACATTTGGAAAAAAAAAAAAAAAGAGGAGCAGTGATTGACAGCTAGACTGCAGAAGTCAACATTCAGCATCAACAGAATAACAATTTAACAGCTCTTAAAAAGGGGGGAACGAGTTCTGCAGGGTTCACTGGTTTTATCTGTTTATTTAAATGAAATAATAAGGCATAATGTAAATAAGAAGGTATCACGAATAACAATGAGATATAGGCAATTGACATGCAACTAAATTATGTGGGTTGACTTTCTATTTGATGAAAACTAGCAACCTGCTTTGTCAATACAGTTCCCATTACTTACCAGCAATTGTTATGGATAAACAAGGCATGGCTCACTATTATAGAACCTGGTGTTCTATACCTGTATTGTAAGTATGAATTACAACAAAATCATTTTATACCATCTTAACCACATGCAGAAAATGGATACACATTGATGCCATCCATTAAAGGTTCTCGCACCTAAACACACTGTAGACATTACATAGATGATATAACTATAGTATAGTAAAGTAATAGAAAAAAATGACTCTATGAACCATATTTATAGATGTTTGAAGTGAAAAAAAAAATTGGTCAAAGTTTTCAGATTTCAAAAACATTTCCAACTTATTCGTTTTCATTTTGCCAGCAGTTTTGTATACGAGCCCTCTGGTCTTTATAACATGAGCTCACTTGCAAGTAAACACACTTGTGGTCTTGTTTGCCTGATGTCCGTGCACAAAAAATTCCATTCTTTGAAGGGTTGTGCACCCTAGAGTTAACTTTTTTTATGATGTAGAGCAATGCTGTCCAACTTCTATGGTACCGAGGGCCGGAATTTTTCTAATCTACATGGTGGAGGGCCGATAACGGAAGCCAGTGTTAGCCACTCCCTGTTTTTAGACCACACCCACGTTAAACCACAACCATGTTACCGCAAGACCATGTCCATATTAATAGCACACCAAAAAACCAAATGGTTGGTGCTCACTGCAGGGATCAGGGGTAGGCAGAGTAGGCGGCTGTCTAGGGCACCATTATTAAGGGGCGCACTTTTAAGGGTATTTTTTTTTTTTTTTTCATCTTTGTGGTTTTTTCAAGCGTTTATTTAGTAATTTGTTTCAGCAATCATGGTCACCCAGTTGGGTGGAATCCATCTACTTCACCTTCTCCCTCTTGCCTTCAAGTAATAGCTCCTTCTGTGCGGTGCATCGCGACGTGCGTACACGCGTCAATGATGTCACTGATGTGTTGAATGACAGAGAGAACCAGAGAGCTGGGGGGCTGCTTGGTGTGGCTCTCGCTGCTCTCAGCCTTGCACAGTTGCAGTGAACTGAAGACTTTCTTTCTATTACTGTAAAGTGTGAAGCTTCCTGCTGGCACAGCCAGGTACAGATTTGGGCCCATATGTTTGCTGTTGCTGCTGGGCGCTGGCACAGGTACATAAATACTTGAGGGCAACATATTGTGATTGTAACAGATTTATTTTTGGCTGCTGTTGGCACAGGTAAAGATTGGGGGCAATATGATGGCTGCAGGAGGGCTGTATGATGGATGGCTGCTGAGCTTGCTTGCACAGGTACGGGTGGGGTGTATTATGGATGGCTGCTGGGCTTACTGGTACAGGTATAGGGAGCAGTAATATAAATTAAAAAGTGTTGTACATTTTCTTGCTCCTTTATTTAAAAACCATCATGGTAAGGAGGGAAATGGTAATGCAGGACAGGGGGGCACTGAGTGAAGCTCTTGCCTAGGGAGCCAAACTACCTTGTGCCTGCCCTGGCAAAGATCTCACTCATATGGGAAAAAAGCTAAGTCATATAAGACATACCCATAAATCCATATGCCTCCTCCTCCCCTGTGTATAACACAGTACCGCAGCATATGATTAAACACTTTAGGGGCCACTAACAATAATTTTCAAATGCTAACAAACCCCCAGTACAAATACCAAAGTATGACACACACAGGGAGCATAGGGAAGGCAGAACAGAGCAGGAGACAGGAATCAGGACCAGTCTAATATGTACTACATACAGTGACACAGTGCTGGTGCCCCATTAGCATTTTGTATAAAGTGTGAACAGGTGAACAATGTGGGCAGTTTCAGTCTGGGTCTCAGGTGTGAACAGTACAGGGATTTAGGGGAGTGAACAATAGAGGTGTCACAAGTGTGAACAATACAGAGGGAGAATAGGTGTGAACCATACAGGGGATTACAGTGTGAATTTGAGGTTTAAACAATGCAGAGGCCAGTTAATCTCTATAGTGATACCTTTTAAAGTTTACATATGGTAAACACACACTGCAGGCAGACTTTGATGTGGATGGCCATATAAGGGGGAGTCGCGACCCACGGGCCGCCAGTTGGACAGCCCTGATGTGTGATATTCTGCGACAATTTGCAATTGGTTTTCATTTTTTATTATTTTTGATTTTTTGCATTATTTAGCTTTATATTCAACAGCTCTCCAGTTTGCAGTTTTGCAGCAATTCTGGTCCCATATAATGTAATGCAAATGAAATATGAATAAGAGAGGTCTGAATAGAAAGATAAGTAATATAAAGTAGCAATTCATTGTTTAGCTTTACAGAGCTCTCTTGTTCATATGTTCTAGCTTTTGAAAGCTAGAAAGAATGAAGAATGAACACCAATAGTAAAGTCACCTGAAATTGGCCATTCTATAACATACTAAAAGTTAACTTAAAGGTAAACTGCCCCTTCAAAGGTCCAAGTTTCTAGTAGCACACATTTCATTTTCTACTATTTTCTTTTACCAGCCTGGCTCTTGGTTTTAAAAAAAATAATTTTGTCAAAAGCTATTAATACAGGCCACTAGCTTAAAGCAAATCATTTGGGCCAAATGCATTGCTAAGTAATATTTGCAGAAATCAATTTACACATTGTTTTATGGGCGGAATTTTCAAGATTAAAATAATTTCATTGGTAGCACAATGTTGATCCAGATTCCAAGGAGACATGATTACATTTCTCTGCATCAAGAATATCTGATAAGCACCAATTTCATTGTCTGAATAAAGATTTATAACATGAGTTTTCCAATGGAAACAGGTCCGGACTGGGATTCCCAATAGGCCCTGGCATTCCAAGTACACAGAGACCCAAGTAGCCCCCAACCAGCCTAATAAATAATGCCTGTCTATGGCAATTTACAGCAGCCCCTCTGGCATTTGTCAGAACGCACAGATTGCCAGTCCGGGCCTGAATGGAAACTGTTGTGTTTTTGAAGCAGCTATGTAAATGACTTCTACAAACACCTGGCAATCTATTTGTTGTGCTTATCTCACATCAGTGGCAGGACCTTGCATACTAGATCGTTTTTTACAGGGACGCAGTTTACACCCTGGCAGAATTATATTTCCTCTCTCCAAGATATTGCCCATTTCATTTGACAGAGCTCCTTGAATGCATATCACGAAGTAACAATGGCACTTCCTAAAGAATTAACCAAACATTTCCCCAAAATGATTCTGTTGAGCCATAATCCATGACTTAAGTATGACTCGATATCGTTCCAACTCTTTATCAACCCAACCAAATAATTACCATAAGACTTAGTTTGGGTGAAAAAGGCCGCAGCTTGTTTTATTCCATAAACTTATTCAAACTTGGTAAAATATCCACCAACAAACCATCTTTATTCTTATTATAAAACAAATGAGTAATAAATTGACATGTAAAATACAAGCCGCTGAAGGCTGCATACAACATTTAACAATATCTTTGAAATAACTTAACAGTATTCCTATTAACCTACATGTTTTTCAGCCTAAAGGCTAATCCACCATCACTTGTTTTCATACCTGCTGTGCCTCCTTGCCCGTAGGCCTAGCCCCGGGCCAACTCACCTTGGCACTACCAACCCCTTTTGGCTACCCAGTAGGGCAGCCCCACTACGCCAAGCTGCGACTGAAACCCCCCCACACACTGTCGGGCGGGTGGGAGGGAAACACTGTTGCCCCTTGTGGTCCTGTAGGTAAGAATGCCTTTTCCCGCCAAACTCACCTCTATTTAACACCTAAGCTCCTCCCCTTTTATCCTTGCCTATCTTTCCTACAATTCCCAGAATGCCTAGCATACAAAGCACCCCCCACTATTGTCCTACTCGTCCCTCAGTCATGCCCCTTCTCCGCTTCACCTGTCCCAGGGTCGCTCTATGGGCTTCTTGTCTGCACCAAAACCGTATTATCATGTAGTATATAAATGCAGCATATTTGGGTATAAGTGTGATTTTTAGAGTGCCCTATTGTTTCCCATTTGAATGACCATGTCCACTTGTGTAACTCATGTCAGGGTAACATTCAGGGCCCTGCTTTTCCCAGTGTCATTTGCAATTGGTATCATCCACTACACTGAAGTCACATAGCAAAATCTCAACAAAAGGCCCCCCAACATGTTCATTTAGTCATAGAAAATATTCGTTGAAATCACTGTGAATTCAATAGGAAATGTGTTTATAGACACGTCTATTTCTTTATGCAGTGTGCCAGGGATAACAATGTTATTTAAATCAAACCTAAGCATTTTATTCACTAAGGAATTATAGAAATAAGAAGAAAGGAAAAGGTGCCCTTTGCAGCCTTGGGCTTTATTAAATGAAACCACTCTTTCATTAGTTTTATCTTCAGATTTCATTGTAAAAATCTTTCTTCATATTTTTTCGATAAATGCCTGCATTATGTTTAACTCATGAGATATAAAATCCCAAGTGAACATAGAAGTGACTGCTGGAGAAGATAAGTTGAATAAAATGAAATCACTTGGTCTTTGCTTTGTGAATAGAACACAGTACGGGAAGACTGCCGTGCATGGCTGTGAGAGAGAAACTAAACTATTCCTATCATTTTATTTTGATTTCGGTCAGCTTCTTACTTTGCCTTTTTCTGAGATTGGTTTGTGTTCTCTAATTTTTCCTACTTTTATACAAATGTAATATGAGTTATGTTGGTGGCAAGCGGAGGATTCTGTAACCTAAGTTCAAGACTGAAACACTAAAGCTGAATTCTGATTTAACCCAACTAGGATCAAAAGTAGAAAATGCCACAGATGTAGTTTGGAGTTCTGTTTGGAGTTAGAATAGATAAAAAATATACAGTCCTACTTAGAAGAAAGGACTATGGTTGTGAAAATCCCCTTAAAAACTGTGAATTCATGCTATGACCGCTATGTCCCTCACTATCTAGTTGTTGTTGTGGTTTTATAAACAAAAACAGTCACCAGAGTTATGATGGACCCTCACCCTGTGAAATAGGCAGCCAACTATGGTAGCCCTTAAAGGGATACTGTCATGGAAAAACATGTTTTTCCCAAACACATCAGTTAATAGTGCTGCTCCAGCAGAATTCTGCACTGAAATCCATTTCTCAAAAGAGCAAACAGATTTTTTTATATTCAATTTTGAAATCTGACATGGGGCTAGATGTATTGTCAATTTCCCAGCTGCCCGCAGTGTGACTTGTGACTGCACTTTAGGATGGAATTGCTTTCTGGCAGGCTGTTATTTCTCCTACTTAATGTAACTGAATCAGTCTCAGTGGGACTTGGCTTTTACTATTGAGTGCTGTTCTTAGATCTTCCAGGGAGCTGTTATCTTGTGTTAGGGAGCTGCTATCTGGTTACCTTCCCATTGTTCTTTTGTTTGGCTGATGGGGGGGAGGGCAGGGGCGCTCCACCAATGAGGCGAGTTGAGACACTCGCCTCAGGCGGCAGCGCCCCCTGGTTGCCAGGGGCGGCAAAAATGCCGCTCCTGGTAACTAAGAGCCGAATTTCCGGTTTTCAAACCGGAAATTCGGCTCTTCTAGTGCAGAGAGCGCTATTGCGCTCTCTGCACTAAGCGTCGCGGACCGCCCCTGCCCTCTCCGGCGCTATAAAGGTTAGTGCCGTGGGGAGGGGTGGGGGCGGCGAAAGAAGGCCGCCTCAGGCGGCATTATAGCCAGAATCGCCCCTGGGGGAGGGAGGGGGTGATAGCACTCTAACTTGCAGTACAGCAGTAAAGAGTGATTGAAGTTTATCAGAGCACAAGTCACATGAGAGGAGGTAGCTGGGAAATTGACAATATGTCTAGCCCCATGTCAGATTTCAAAATTGAATAAAACAAAATTTGTTTGCTCCTTTGAGAAATGGATTTCAGTGCAGAATTCTGCTGGAGCAGCACTATTAACTGATGCGTTTTGAAAAAAACATGTTTTCCCATGACAGTATCCACAAAAAATGTGTATGGGTGTTTTTCCACAGCAACATTTGTTGCAGCAACATTTGTTGCAGCAACTTTTCTTTTAGCAAAAAAGGTTTTTTTAGCAGCACTTTTTCCCACGTTGGAGCTGCCAGTAAAAGAAACAATAAACCTAGCTAAATCAACAAAATAAAATATCAGCAGTAGTGTGCACCCACAAGGGATACACACACACACAAACCTAGCCCTAAAAGGAGTTCTTGGGTCTCATGAGTGAGCAGGTAAGCAGAAGAGGGAAAACAGTAAACTGAAATCCACAAGTTCCACTTGCAATGACACAGATAGCTCCAAAAACACCGGTGCTCCTACCTCCTGCTCTAACCACAAACAATAATGCATGGAGTAATGGCCGCCTGTGCAACTCCTTTTATAGATAGTGGGAGGGCTCAGATTCCATTGGATGATGTTGAAGGAAAGAATAATATGATGAGTGCACAATGCCCTTTTTTTTTTTACTGCAGAACTGACTGCATGGCAAATTTTCGCTGTGGTTCATAAAACTTTTTACCAGCAGCTAAATGCAAAAATTTGAGTAAAACCATACATGGTGAAAAAAATGGCGGAAAATTTGCGAAACGGCGATGGCGTCTCGTTTTTGACACCGGCGTCCGTTTTTGACACCAGCGTCCATTTTTTGGACACAGGCATCCGATTTTGGCGAAATTGCGGCGGCGTCCAAAAAAAACGGACACCGGCTTCCATTTTCTTTTGATGCTGGCGAATTTTCGTGGTGGTTTTGCGAATTTATTAGCTGCGAATTCGCGCCTGGCGAATAAATTCGCCCATCACTACTCATCACTAGATACCAGCTATGCCTTATGTTGTTTGTCTTCTTCTAACTTGCATTAAGACAAAAGCCAAAAAAGGATTTATGGCTATACACTCCCATCATATTTTAGCTTCAAATTGGCCTTCTTAACCATTCAGATTGCCAAAGTTCTCTAAAGGGATTTGCTACAGTAACAGTTTGGTGTTTTATATAATTGTGTTTATACAGTATGTAACCTAGAAACTTTGATGTAACTGCTGATAGTATGATAGTATTATTGATCCTCACTTGCTTTAATTTTTACAGTTCTTTACTATTCTTGCCCTTTAACAAGACTCAGAACATAATATTGACAAATCTGTAAGCTAAGCACAGTATAATGTTGCCTTGTGCTTAGCAGATCCATGATGTGTAACTTAGAAAGGATGAGAAGGTAGAACATGTTTCATCTAGACTTCATAGCTGCAAATAAAATGCCTATTTAACTTTGATTTTCGTGGTGTCACATAAGCCTCTCAGCTTCTTATGGAGAATTTTGGGTTGTAATATATCACGCAGTGATGTTCATGAATTGAATTTGGAATGCATACTGCAAAAGTATAGTGCTTAATATTGCAAGTGTCACTTTCAGAATGAGAAACCATTTCTCTTACTGTAAAGTAATATGCAGCATTGTGCAGGATGAAGGTCTCAAGTCCCATTTGGTAAATTATACAGGCACCAAAAAAAAAACCTGTAAAATGAAGGCTTCAGAGTTTTCTAAGCATTTATTTTGGAGAATCGTTATTTTATATTCATGTTAGCATTTTATAAACATGTTTCAGAGATACATGCATTTCTGTATTTACTGAGCACCAAAGAGGAACCTATTGAACTGTTCTATATCCAGATTTGGCTTTCATGCAGTGATGAATATTTACATTAAAACATTTAGGGGCAGATTTATAAAAAAGGTCGAAGTGAAAATTTGATGTAAAAAAATTCGAAATTCAAGGTAATTTTTGTGTACTTCGACTAGGGAATAGTCCAAATTCGAAAAAAAATTAAAAAATTCAAATTTTGAAATTTATCATGTACTGTCTGTTTATAAATTTGACTTCCACCATTCGCCATCTAAAACCTGCCGAATTGCTGTTTTAGCCTATGGGGGACCTCCTATAACCCATTTGGAGTCAATTGGTGGACTCTGAAAAATCAAGTTTGTTTTTGGGAAAAACTTAGAATCGTACAATTTGAATGCGCTATTACTTTGATTCGTACGATTCGAATTCGATTGAAAACTGACCTATTCAGCCAAAAAAAAACCTTCAATTTAATTTTGGTTTGTCTTTTTGAATTCGAATTTTGAAGTTTTTCAAATTCAAAATTCGACCCTTGATAAATCTGCCCAAGACATGTTGAATACTGTTCATATTTTACATTCAGTTAAGCTAAGACTGACATTTAATCCTTTCTTGGCTGCTAGGTCAGAAGATTCTCTATTAGTCCCTCTACATTTTCCTCTCTACATTGTGTTATAATTCCCTTACAAAAAGCCAGACAAGGATGTTCTTGTACTCTTGAAGTCATACGGGGGAATGTAATAAAAATCGCTAACGGAAAAACTATTCGCAATGCGAAAAGTTATGCCTTTGCGCGAACAAATTTTGCTTTGTGCGAATTTAATATAGCTTTTGCGAGCACGGAAACTGTTTAGCGACCACTTCTGACAGTGAAAGACCGTTTGCGAATTTTATAGTTTGCGCCAATGCGCAGTCAATGTAATAAAACTTCTTACTGAAAAAGTCGTTATGTTTGCTCCAAAAGATTACGACACCTTCAAGCACTTCTTATGAGTGCGCAATTAAAATTCGCAATGCACAATTAAAATTCGCAATGCAATAACAGTTTAAGGAACAATATTACATGGCGAGATGTGGATTTTTAGTCTTATTGGTGCGAATTATTTTGCTCTTTGCGACTTTAATTACATTCACCTGATATCATTTTATTGGGTGTGTGTAGGGCCCAATGTGGCCAATACTGGAATTCAACAATTCTCCATATATTCCTATACTAAACACAATTGTTTGGGAAACGTTTACAGTATAGTGGCCCATTAAGAAGTTTAGTAATAGAAAAAATGTAGGGGAATATTTATTTACGGGTGAAAAGAATAAAAGCAATAGTATGCAACAATTTCCCAATTAGATAATTCCCTAAGCAGGTAGTCTATCCTATCAGAAGCCACCTGCTTACTCGATCCATTTTTCTGATCTTCCTGTTAGAAACAAGCAAATCATAAGTAGTGATAAGTGAATTTTTTTGCCAGGAACAAAGACCATAGACTTAATTTTGTGCTGTGTGAAAATAACATTGGTGGCTTTATGCCACCCCTGATAAACTGCCACTTGACACAAGGTTTTCCCTTTGCCTCTCTGCTGAAATACCCCTGATTGTATAAGGAACCAGCCTAGCAATGTCAATTCCTAGCATTGAACTCTTTGGGAATGGAACAGCACCTTAGAACCCAGAATTAGAGAAAATTGTTTTTAAGGAAAAAAGTCAGTCCTTTAGGTTTACTCTATCCTGCCGATCTTTCGACAGTCTCTCGGCTGTATCCAAAATATCCAGAAAAAAGAGACCAGCGCCTATGGCAACGAAGAAAGCAGAAGGCACCAGGTTTTGAAAATGTTCATTAAGATTACTTAACCTTTAAATTCTCTGTTAATAGTAGTGATATATGCAGGCAGTTCTTAACATCCAATCAGTTTCCACCACCATATGGCCAAATTTTCTACTTACTAGACGACCACTTGGTATAATGCCCATAATTTTAGCAGATCCCACTGTTCCCTCTTTTACTCCCATGCAGAGAAATATAAATCCAAATAGTGTAACACCATTTATTTAGATAAAAAAATACTAAACAAATTTTACACTCACATTTGGTTGTTGGAAGTCAATCACACATATGTACAGAAACATCACAGGTTGTTTTGCGCTTGTGGTGGGACCCTGCCGGCGTGTGTGTTCCCCTCGTGTCACTTCCTGCCTGACGTGTTTCGCCTACCAATGGGCTTCCTCAGAGGCATACTACTCTGCTTCCATGTTCCCTTTGCAATATTTAAACTTGCTGCACAATTTTGGGTTTCTGCTTTCTTCGTTGCCATAGGTCGCTGATCTACATACTTTTTTCTGGATACTTTAGAACCCAGGCCTGTAAGTTACACAGTACTTGCAAAGAAGAAGCAGTATTTTGTGAGTATCTTGTCTATATTACTAATGTGCATCTTTCTTTCATAGAGAAGAACTGTGATGGGAGAGAAGGTTCCTTATGCAGGCGTTTTCTCATTAGAGAGGCTGTCTGTATAGGGAAGCACTTTTTCTTATTTTATTAATATTTCAAATAAACTTTAATTTTATTCCAGTATTTACTTCACTTTAAGTACATTACAATAATTCTGCTCATTAATTTGATGTTAAGAATGAGACACACATTTACTCTTTAATCCCCCCCCAAAAAATTTGATTGTTTTCTATTAACTGTGTCACTTCTTTTTGTGTTGTTAAATTCTCCCTGACATAAGGATTTCACTTAACAAAATGCAAGGCACCACTTTGGAGTGAGTGATGTTGCTGTGAATTCTTCCTGGCAGAGATTATCTTCACTATCTCGCTGGTTGATCTGGATATGCCAAGTGAGGTTTTGGAAATGCTAAACTCTGCAATTTTAGGAAAGTCTTTTTTGACACCTTTCCACTCCTGGACTGACAGTGATGCCTCTTGGAATTGAACAGTAACAGTAAACTATATACAGTATATGTGCAGCATAAAACACAACCATCAGCACACGGTCATAAAATAGCAAGTCTTCAATAATGACATTATTAGTAGGGATGGGCTATTTTTTTGGCTTGAGACAGGTTTGAACCAAAATTTGGCTTCAATGCATTTGGTGTGACAAAAAACACCCATGGAGTCAATGCATTTGGAGAAATTTCAGCATTTCCTAAACCTTTTTCAGCAAAAGTGAAACTGGACTGTTTTGTTTATCATTAATTATCAGTAAAAAAAAGTTATCTGCCTAGTGAGAAATTCAGGCACTTGGGACCTATCTGCCCATACCAGTTAATTGTCCTGTGTATGGGATGGTACCAATATCTGACCAAAATCATTTAAATACATACCTTCCAACACATGAAATATTAAACAAAGGCACAACTACTCTCCCCAATCTGCCCGAACTCCACCCATTTCCTAATCAATCACCATTGCTTTTCAGTTTTGTTATGAGGGTCTGTCCCACAACAAACTCAAGGTATGCAGATTTCTATCAGTCAGGTTGGGGTGTCCAGGGCCCACCGGGGGTGTCACTTCAGGGGTGGGGGAGCAGTACATGGATCAGAGCAGGGAAAGGGCGAGGGTCGGATTGAGGGGCCCACCGTTTTCTTCTAGGTGTCCGGCCAGCCTGGTGTGACCCTGCTATCAGTTAGTTCAGAGTATGTAGTTTGGCATGGACCAAATTAGCCTGATGAAGCAGTCCTCTCCTGTCATTATCATCCAATTATTGGCTCAGATGATCAGCCCAGCACATTTGGTAGACAAGCTTGACAACTGTGCAGATCTTTACATGGATGTCTAAATTGTGAAATGCACAATTTAAAGTATATAGGAATCCTTAACATCCTTTCTTTTAATGTCAAGTTAATTTCATATTTGGTTGCTTTTACCAGTGCTTTGATTGGGTGCAAGGCATGTTTAGCCATGCGCAATTTAAATCGACATGTCAAGAATCTGCATTGGGATGAACATAAATCCTAGACAAGCACCTGTGACACTCTTTTCACATACTGCAATGTGCGCATTTTGAACTGCGACCTGCCTCTACTGTATATGTAACATATGCGCTGCATAATTCTGATTACATTTACATATTCGTTTGGCACAATCAGCCATGCTTAAAATCATGTTAACTCACTGTGATTAATATATTGTTTATAATACATTCTTGAATAATATCCTATAGCACCCATTCTGAATTTTCCGGTAACTCTGTTAATGACATTGGTCTTGAGTGCCTGAGTGCTAGTGCCATCGATTTCATGTTTCTATGATCTAGAAATTCAAATACAGTCTGCAACTCACCAGACATGTTAGTGGTTGTTTTATTGGTCTGAAAACTTTTAGGTAATTTCAGTATTTTTGTGAGATACATTTTAAAATGTACCTCACCTGTTAAGTTTCTTAAAATATTACATAATTCTTTAGAATTCTTTGCAGCCCTCCAATAAGAGTGTTAATATTGCATCACTTTAAATAAATGTGCATTATTAATTCAAATAATAATATGTCAGTTATTATCACCAGAGCACTTTTTGCCTTGCATTGTTTCATAAAACTTCATCTCACACCTCTTATGCTTGAAGTAGAGAAACTTTGTTAGGAGTAGAATAAAAATAAAATAAAATATAAAAATCTGTGTTTTATGCCCTTTTTATACACATTAATTAGCTTGATGTTAATTTAAAATAGTTGATAAAAATGTGAGTTAATAGCTCACACTTTTTGAGTCACCCAAACAAAAAATATCTTTGACAGCCCCCTATGGCCAACTTTGAAAGCATAAATCATTTGTTTGATTAGGCTTTATGGTGCAGTAAGTTCATGCTTATGTTTAGTATACAAAATACAGCATTTCTAGCCTTATTCTATTTTAGACTTTCCTTGTCCTTTAAAGGTGGCCATACATGGGCAGGTTAAAGCTGCCGATATCGGTCTTTTAGACTGATTTGGCAGCTTATCTGCCCATGTGTGCAGGCTCCCGACGGGCGTTCCTGATCGATATCAGGCCAAAATATCGATCAGTCAAGTTTGATTTTTTTTCTATGATCCAGGACCACATAGGCTAGTTGATTCGGTCCTGTGACCTGTCGGCGCCCATTCGTTGCATTGTAATATAATCGTTCAGCCCCAGGGCCGAATGTTCGGATTCACCCGATATCGCCCAGCCCAGATCCGCTTGTTTGGCAACCATGCCAAACGAGCGGATCTTATAGTGTATGGCCACCTTTAAAACGCTAGTAAAGTTAAAGTACATCTGAGTAGGTGACCATAAGTAAGTCAAAAAACTAAAAATAAGGAGGTTGTTATACAGAAAACCCCAGTCTGTGGGTATCAAAAATTTAATAATGTGAGAGTACCAAAATCAAAACAATAATTAATGCACTTAAACGTTAATGCATTAACTTTTATTACACAGATAAGGGGCCTAATGTGTTTTGTACCTATAGGCACTTACTGTTACATAGTTAGTCCATCAAGATCAACCCTCCAAATGTCAAGGGTCCTGTGGTCATTCTACATTTGGTGAACTACAACCTCCTGAAAGATAAAAGTGGAAGCTTCCAGGAGGCAAAGACTGGATTGACCTTGTTATGGTTTCAGTTTATGGTTACCTGTTCTCAAACTACGGCTCTGTCTGGTGGTTTAACCCGCACTTGCCTGCTTCTAAACCCAACCCTATAGGCATTTCTATTTATAGACCCACATAATGTCACAAAAGGGGGAGAGCAGAAAGAAGAGCCTGCACTCCCAAGTGACCAGCAAACATTGTGCAGAAGTCGACCTAAACCTGCAGGTTCTGGGTCAACCCACACATCACTACTCTCCTTAATTCCATCACCACACCATGCACTTCTAAGCCATTGCCATAGTTCTTCACAACATGGCATCTTGTTTCTCTCTTCCTTGCAGGTATGGAGGCTGCATATCAAGCTTGCCTGCTGTATAAACAGTGTAATTAGATGCACGCTATAACAAAGTGCGAGTGGGTGGGGATGTTCAGCACCTACTCATTCACTTACAGCTCTTGTTTACAGCTCTCCCCAGCCTGTAATGGAAGGGTAGAACAGCAGTTAATGTTGTGGTTTGATTTACTTATGTATGCACAGTGTTTTACCTATACCTCATGTGAGGCACTCTTAAATGTAAAATACCTTGGCCCTTCCACCCCTTGCAAGATGAAAGGAGGATATTGTGTGGGAAAGGCGAGAAGGCTAAAAGGTCACATCCATGTAAAATTCTATTTAATGGGGTTGTGGCCAATTAAAGCATACATTACAACCATCAATCAAATTTGTGCAGAAGAGGTACACTAAAGACCACCCCTTCAAAGTGTATATCCAACAACAAGGAGTAGATTGCTCAACTTATACCAGCTGCCCTGTGAAGCATCGGGTGCAAGCTGCAAACCCCACTGCCAGTAGCATAAAATATATATTAAAAAAAAGTTGTGCTGCAGCACAACGAAAATAGTGAAGGAATGGTATTATTTGTGCCAATGACTAGACAACGTTTTGAGCAAAAAATAACAAAACTTAAAATTTTTATATGTAGAAGCAGATTTCAAGAGTTATATACAAAAAACTACACTAATTATTGTTTATTACCTTTTTTGTGTCTGTAATGCTACTGGTTTTTACTTGATAAATTAGGTGATAATATTTCAGGAGAAAATATCATGATCTGACTGGAGGTAATACCTCATGAAAACAACTAATGTGGTACTGCATTGATGAACTGAGAGATGAACTGAGGGATTAGATAATACCTGCCATTTAAGCTGATAAAGCATATCGACCTGTAGTGAACAGACCCCATAGTTTCTCATATAATCATTTCAAGGGCTGCTGCAGGAGCCTGGATAAGACATGAATGTTCTTCAGCACAGTATTTGTTTATCCCTTTCTGTTTGGCCTTTTGATGTTTGCAAAAAGAAGCAGAAGTTGATTATCCACCAGGTCTGTTAATCAGCTGGCTTCTGGTAAATTGTTTCAGAAACAGCAGGGCAGACAAAGTAAACAGTCAGATACTGCTTCCAAAAGCAATTACACTTACAAAAAACTTTAACAACATTAGGGATGGAGCAGAACTTGCAGATATTGAGATTGTTACATGTCAATCAACATTGCTGTGGAAGAGGCAACTGTTTTGTGTGAAGGTATTGTAATCCTTTTCGACACCCCTTTGTCGGCGTTACACTCCACGCGTGGTGCTTACCTGATGGCACGGGACAAACCTGAGCCACTCCACAGTGGTATCGGGAGAGACTGGGTACCTGAAGGTATTGTAACCCTTTCAACACCCCTTTGTCGGTGTTACACTCCACGTGTGGCACTTACCTGATGGAATAGTACAAACCTGAGCCACTCTACAGTGGTATTGGAAGAGACTGGGTACCTGGTACTTATACCACAGTGCCTCCACCTAGTGGGATCCCGGAATGCACCTACGGGTGGCCCTACTAGGAATACAGTAATAACACACACAAAGTATTGGTTAAACTGAATAACTGTTTATCTGAAATATAAATGGGCACCTAACACATGCAGCACTCCTAACCGGTGGCAATAGGGCCTCACTAACTAATTTGCTTGCGTAATCTGTCTAGCTAACTAAAGAAGGCAAAGTCCTTTAATGTCCTTCCCCCAAACAGTCTCTGTATCTTTAAGCACTTCTTTATGGTACTGTCCCTTTAAACAGGATACTCACTCCAAATACTCTTCGGGTGCTTTACAGTTCTTTTCAGGCTAGACCAGCACATTCAAACATACAGTGAGACTACCAGCCCCTTTGGATACTCAGATAGGAATCTCCTAGTGGGTGTTCCTACAGTCTGGATTCCTTTCACACTGAGTGTCCCTCCAGACAGGTCCGGACTGAGAATTAAAATAGGCCCTGGCATTTCAGGTACACAGAGGCCCAATCAGCCCACACAGAGGCCTTAACAGCCCCCATCAGCCCACTAAATACTGACTTTCTATGGGACATTATAGCAGCCCCTCTGGCATTTGCCAGAACCCACAGATTGCCAGTCCGGCCCTGCCTCCAGACACAGTACCTGGCTTTCCTGTGCCAGCTTGATCCAAATAAATGTTTTTGGTGGAGCCTCTCAGCTCTTTGGGCCCACCGGCAGCTCTCTAGTCTCTCTCTCTCTGTCCACCATGTGGTTCTCTCTGCCAGGCTTTTCTCTTCTGCAAGCATCTGCGACTTCCTCTTCCTGCCAGCCACTCACTAGCTGCCGTGTCACTTCCTGCTGCACTGAGATCAATGAACAGCTGGTTGCTAGGTAACATCTTACAGCACACAGACATAGGCTCTGTGCTTGATCTCTTACAGGGATAAGTGCAAAGGTTTTGCACTAATTCCCTACATTATTTTTGTAGTTTTTAACATCCCTCTGTTCTACATTTTAATGTAAGCCAGGCAACATTATCTTTTATTTTAATTATTCTGAAGAGATGAGCTGGCAGTCTGCAGGGTTCTTATGGGCACTTAATTTATCTTAAAATGAAATTAGGAACATAGAACAGATGTTTATAGAACTGCTCAAAGCATATGTTGCATGATCAGATGATTAGGCTGACAGTTTGATCCGCAGTCCTTCAATCTGACAGTTTTATTACGCTTTGCTCTAATGAAGTACATTTCATGTTTTTTTTCATGTTTCTGGAGTGAATGAACCTTTAGACAAGTGACTATGTTCTCCTTTAACCCATTAAATAGAATTAAATTGTAGCAACAAACAGTATTATGCCAATAAAAATAAAGTCTTAAGGTGAATGATGTGAAAATAAACCTTTCTTTTTATGGAGCACTGCCCAATACTGTTTTCTGCAGGTTAATCCAACAGTGGAAGGATGTTTGAAAATTATGCTTAGTCATATATCACTTGTATCACATGACCCTTTAGGCTAAGGCCACACTAGGCGATAGCGCCGCGATTTGACTCGCGGCGACTTTTCGCGGCGACTTTTAAGCCGCAATCGATGGGGAAACTTTTGCGCTGGCGTCTATGGGGAATCGCGAAAAATCGCCAGCGTAAAAACACACGCGGCGATCTTTTCTCTACTGTCGCTCGAAATTGCCTTGCTAGGCGATTTCGAGCGACAATAGAAAAAAGATCGCCGCGTGTGTTTTTACGCTGGCGATTTTTCGCGATTCCCCGCGATTCCCCATAGACGCCAGCGCAAAAGTTTCCCCAGCGATTGCGGCTTAAAAGTCGCGGCGAAAAGTCGCCGCGAGTCAAATCGCGGCGCTATCGCCTAGTGTGGCCTTAGCCTTAAAACCTTAGAAATAATACTTTCCCTAAAAATATGGCAACTTCTAGAAGAATTTTAAAATCCTTGAAAACTGATGTCAGAACACACCATTTATTACATGGATGGACTGGCACCCAGTGGTCCTATCAGGACCTCTTTTACAGCACATCCATGTTAGAACCAGTCAACAAATCAGTAACGTTAGCAGCACTAACATGAACAGAAAAATTGGGATCACAGAGCTTTGCAAAACACCCAGCCATTTTGGCTGGTAAAGTGAATTTGCAGACATCCTTTAAAATTAACGTTTAGTATTATGTAGTAAGTGATATTATTATCAATCACTTATTTATATATTAATTATTTGTGGTTCCTGAATTATTTAGCTTTTTATTCAGCAAATCTCCAATTTTTCAATGTCAGCAATCTGGTTGCTAGGGTCCATGTGACCATAGCAACCATGAATTGATATGCATAAGATAGTAGAATATGTAGCCTTACAGAGCATTTGTTTTTTAGTTGGGGTCAGTGACCCCCATTTGTCAGAGAGTCAGAAGGTAAAGGCACATAATTCAAAAATAAAGTCCAATTGAAAAGTTGCTCATAATTAGCCATTGTATAACATACTAAAAGTTAACTACTTTAAGGACACTAATGAGAGGATAAACCTTGCTCCCTTTGCTCCTGGGCAGTGAACTGGTGCAATTTAAAATTCCGAATATTACTGATCTCTTTTGAGATTTCAAATGGGGGTCACTGCCCCTATCTAAAAAACAAATGCTCTGTAAGGCTACAAATGTATAGTTATTGCTACTTTTTATTACTCATCTTTCTATTCAGGCCTCTCCTATTCATATTCCTCTCTTATTCAAATCAATGCATGGTCGCTAGGGTAATTTGGACGCTAGCAACCACAATGCTAAATTGCAAACTGAAGAGCTGCAGAATAAAAAGCTAAATAACTCAAAAACCACAAATACTAAAAAATTAAAACTAATTGCAAAGTGTCTCATAATTCCACTCTCTACATCACACTAAAAGTTAATATAAAGGTGAACAACCCGTTTAAATTACAGGCGAATAACCCAACAATTATTCTACTGGAGCATAGCTTTCGACTCCATCTATACACTATTAATTGTGATTGTTTTCTGTTCTTCATTAATGCAGTACATACATTATACATTAAAGGGGTTATTTACTAAAAATTGGATTTTAACTCATATTTTAAATAAAAAAAGCTCAACCAAACTGGTGTCCACGATTTTGCCTAATTTTTCATTAAAATAACGCACATTTATTAAATTTGAAAAAAACTTGATAAAACCGTGCGAGAGTCATACGATTTTTTTGGACTTCTATCCTGAAAATGCTTGATTTTTTTTTTGCCTGAAAACCCAATTTTTTGGATTATTAGGCTAAATCCAGCACAAACCACATATACATGACCTTGACAGGTTTTCGGATTTTCGGATTCTGTTTTTTTGCAGCATCGGGATATAATAAATCTCGAAGAAATTGAGGAGTTTTTTTTTTGCCCAAAAAAGCCTGACCAGAGTTTTAAGAAATCACCACCTAAATATTCCATGGTCAAACTTTGAAATGAAACAAACATTTGAAAGTTAATTGAAGCTTGATGCCTGGAGTTTATTATGGAAATAAAATTCAATATTCAAGCAGTAGCACCACAGGGATATATGCTGTATTAAGGAGGAGGGGGAATCATATTTACTTATGAGTGAACAAATACCCTAAAGAAATGTAAAATTGATTTACATGAAAATCACTTTTAACTGGGCAAACACATGAAAACATTGTGCAGTGCAAGGATAATTAAGGGATAAATATATACATGAAACTGATTATATCACAAATTTAAAATAGAAAACCATTTATAGTATAGCTCATTGTCCCTTAAAATGAAAGTTCTTCTCCTCATAGGAAATGTAAAATTCAAACTCAAATTTACAAAAGAGGACTTAACTTTAATATCCTTTTATTGTCTGTAAAGACATTTTGATTTCAACAACTCTCCAACGAAGCACCATAACATCTTCATATATATTTAGTGGCGTAACTACAGTTTAGGAGCTCACCTCCCCCAGAGGGCTATTGAAGCACTTGCTGGCTCCAGGATCTATACCTCAGAACACTTACAAAAACAAAGAGAAAAAAAGTTATCTATCATGCACAGAGTGGCAAACATTTTCTGGCCATGCCCATTTTGTGGTCATGCCTGCCATGGGGCAAGGTGAGAGTCTTGCCTCAGGCAGCAGTGAGCGGCCAGTTACAATTGGCGCCAAAAAGCTGCAATTGCGCTGAATGCACTAGCAATGCTGTCCCCTTTTGACCCGCTCTGACGCTGATTTTAAAGTGCGGAGCGGGAGAGGGGGGGGCGGCATCTCGGTGGCCTTAAACTCTTCGGTTGGTAAGGTCTTAGATTTCCTACAACAAGGCTTTGATAAAAGGTCTGAAACCGGGTACAACCAGAGCAAAGGTTTCAGCAATCTCAGCTTTTCCTGGAATTACTTTATCATCCAATCCTTTGGTGGCACGATTCATGAGGGCTTGAAAGAGGCAACTTTGGGCGATTATTGAAAACGCATCGCCGCGTGTGCATTAGCGCAGGCTGCTTTACATTGTAGCCTATGGGGAAAAAAACGCTGAGGCAGTTCGGGGAGGTAGTCGCTCAAAAGACGAGGCGATTAGTCGCCAGGCGACAAAATCTCCCCGAATCTCCTTGTGTGGACTAGCCCTAACAGGTGAAATGCTAAGAGACCAAATAGAGGAAAAAACAAACTCACCTCTCATTAGAGAGAGACTGCTCCTAGAGCAGGATTTAACCCTTGCAAAGGCATGACTTTGGAGAAGCTCCATTTGATGAAGGACATTTTCCTACTTCTGATGTCAACTGCAATAGGCCTGAAGAAAGTGAACCTATAAGGCGTACTGAGAGAATCTTTAAGATGCATTGTTGTTGTTTATTACATTTGCCCAAATGCTTTACTACTATAGGGGGAATATGTGGTGTTTATACAAATGGCCTGTAGATGTCACTGTGCCCAGACTTATACTGTGCATACTTCCTGACAGCTTAAAAGTGAAAGTTACTGTTGTGTAATGCCTGCATGACTCTGCTAATAAAGCACTGTTATATTCTACTCATCCCTGGCTACCCAAAACATAACACTACATAAACTGAGAGGGTTACAGTATTTACTAAAATCCACATTTTTCTGATTATTCAAATAAAAAAAGTCCGACCAAACTAGGATCACAATTTATCGGGGGAAAACTTGATAAAATCTAGATTTTCTAGCTAATTCCAGAGCAGAACACATAAACTTCCAAATAGGATAGGGACCTCTCCCATTGACTTATATACAACCTCAGCAGGTCTGAGATGGTGGATTTTCAGATTCAGAAGTTGAGCAGCCTTGGACTTTCATAAATCCCGGAAAATTTGAGTTTTAAAAAGAATACTGAAAAATTCAAGTTTGCACCAAAAAGCCTAAACGGACTTTACTAAATAAACCCCTGAATTTCACATTCTATAAAATATAACAGCTTCAACTTCTTACTGTACACGGAACATACAGTATGCAATATGGTCTGCCCTATAAATAACAATGGCTTCAGCATGGTTGAAAACAGTCATTTTACAGAAATGAACATGCTCTTAATCAGCAATACTTCAATCTGGCCCTGAAAATGCGTGTCAGCAAGATAAACACATGGTTTGATTCCATATGTAAATAATTGAATTTATCTTATTTTGTGACAGTGGCTGATTCTAAGCCTTTATATCCAATATAAAATGCACCTAAGAAGAGCTACTCCAGTCTGTAGCTCTCAATGAAGGGCATCACATCACTGATGTTCCATGGAGAACGAGACTATCTGTAGCTACTGAGAGCCACTGCTGACAATTGGGTCTTTGGCATGCTTCCAAACATAAGGAGAACCACAGATTATGTGTGGGAATGTGCTGAGATCTGTGCCTTGTATGAATGTATATAGCAGGGCCGGGCACCCCAGGCAACCCAGCTGGCCACATAGCTGCCTCCGCCGCGCACGCCTGTACACTAAACGACAGCATCACGCCCTCACCTCGCAGTGCCTGGCACACATGCGTGCAAACAGGAGCAACGAGCGGGACCCTGAAGACCGGACTGGGGTAGGCAGCAGTGAAAGGTACATGCCTGGCACCCCCAAGCTTTGTGTTCTAGGCACGTGCCTACTCTGCCTACCCCTAGTTCCGGCCCTGGTGTATAGTCACTGACCCATGCATGGCACTTACATTATACATGTGATCCCATATATGTGCACTTCTTGCTTTCACTTGCACATATGTCTTGTTTTATGTACAGGTAAGGGATTTGTTATCCAGAAACCCATTATCCAGAAAGCTCAGAATTACTGAAAGGCTCTCTCCCATTGACTCCATTGTATTCAAATAATCCAAATTTCTAAAAAAATAATTTCCTTTTTCTCGGTAATAATAAAACTGTCCCTTGTACTTGATCCAAACTAAGATAGAATTAATCCTTATTGGGAGCAAAACCAACCTATTTAACCTTTACATGATTATCTAGTAGACTTAAGGTATTAAGATCCAAAGATCCGTTATACGGAAAGCCCCAGGTCCAGAGAATTCGGGATAACAGGTCCCATACCTGTACTGATCTCATTCATGCACAACAGAGTGCGCTGATCCTGCTTCTACATATTTCCAATACAATTGATTGTGCACCTCTGGATACATCCTAGTTTATGTGTGTGGGCACTGTGGGACGTATTTGTGTATGTATACGACTGGCACCTCTCTGCATGGTAGCATTTCTTGGGATAATTGTCTCCTAACCTGGGCACTAGTTCAGTCAGAGGGCTTAGTCCTCCCTGCCATTAGTTTACCAATTTTATAATCATAATTTTGTATCCAACAACTTCACAAACAGGATTTAAGACAAATACCCCAATATTTATTTCTGACTGCCCACTCAACTTTGCATGCATTTTACTGTGTTGCAGTTGCATTTTTGTTCTTAAATAAGCCCCACAGAATCCAAACATACACCGATGAGCAGATTATTGCAAGGCCTATAGAAAGAATCAAGTGGAGCAATAACTTATATGACAACATGAACAAACATATAATAAATGAAACATATAACTATCAGGGATCTAGAGTTTCCAACTGCCTTGAAAAATAACTCCTGAACTAGAAAGCAGTACAAGGGTTATCATTTTTTTGGATACTGTATACAGTATCTTAGGACAGGTATGGGATCCATTATCCAGAAACCTGTTATCCAGAAAGCAATGAAGGACATCTCCCATAGACTCTATTTTATTCAGATAATCCAAATAAATTCCTTCTTCCCTGTAATACTAAAACAGTACCTTGTACTTGATCCAAACTAAGATATAATTAATCCTTATTGGAAGCAAAACCAGCCTATTGGGTTTATTTAATGTTTCATTGATTTTCTAGTAGACTTCAGGTATGAAGATCCATATTACAGAACTCCAGCTCCCTAGCATTCTGGATAACAGGTCCCATTCCTATACTGGTTTCCAATGTGCCAATAACTTGCATCTCATGCATCCAAGGAGGTGCAACTGAAAATTGGTGCACAGTCCCAGTATGATTACAGTTCTACACTGATTTTAGCTTCAAGTGATCATACGCCTAAATATCATAATGAGTCTTGAAACCCTTAAAAAAGATGGGGGCTGTTGGAGCATGCATTATTATTTTTTTTATCACATTGGATTATAGAATACTGTATCTGCCTTTGAATGTGGCTGATGAAATGAGTCAGAACATTTATTACGCATTGTAGATCACTTCATCAAAATATTTTAGAACACTTAAAACCCAACATCTACAAAACCAAATCCACTTGAGAAAAGAAGTTGTCATGATGTTTCTTCAACTTTGTAATCTAGTCCGTGTTCATGGGCTGCTTGTACCAAAAGAATCTATGTCAAGCCTTTTCATTTTGCAGCACAATGGAACCGATTTGCCTAAGGCACTGCTCCTGTAACCATGATTCATTTTATGATTCACTTTAAAGTAGCTCAGCACTGTACAAGTTCTACAGTGACGAAAAATAGCTCTTACACAAGCTAAAAGTGGTTACTTTATTATTATCTTGCAGCAAAAGAAAAGTCTAATTTGCTGAGTCCCTAAAGCTTTTTCTTACAATTGCTTATCAGTACAGCTATATTTTTGTTCAGGCAGAAATACTATCATGGAGATAAAATTGGTTTTAAATTAACAAGAAGTATAAAGTTCCATAGTTTTAATTATCAAAAACTGCAGCTAGAAGCTTAAATGGCTTTAAAGATTATCCTCATTACATTATAGAACAGTGGTTGTTTACAGTTCTTATCTCCTTTGGATGTCCAACCATTGCACAAGGACCCATTAGGCTAAGGCCACACTAGGCGATAGCGCCGCGATTTGACTCGCGGCGACTTTTCGCCGCGACTTTTAAGCCGCAATCGCTGGGGAAACTTTTGCGCTGGCGTCTATGGGGAATCGCGAAAAATCGCCAGCGTAAAAACACACGCGGTGATCTTTTTTCTATTGTCGCTCGAAATCGCCTAGCGAGGCAATTTCGAGCGACAGTAGAGAAAAGATCGCCGCGTGTGTTTTTACGCTGGCGATTTTTCGCGATTCCCCATAGACGCCAGCGCAAAAGTTTCCCCAGCGATTGCGGCTTAAAAGTCGCGGCGAAAAGTCGCCGCGAGTCAAATCGCGGCGCTATCGCCTAGTGTGGCCTTAGCCTTAGGTAACAAAAAGAATTAAGGTATTGGGAAAAAAATCCACAATTCCAAGAATATCTTGTATGTATCCTCTATTGTAAAATACAAGGATATTATAAGTCAGTGTTAGCTTTTACCCAGGTCATGGAACTCTGAGTTGAATGTTAACATCTTTATATTATACAACAAGGGGTCAATTATTTATTAAAATACACAAGTGTCAAAGAGTTGTGACAGAAATAACATTACTAAGCACCATTTATAAGCAGGGTATGACTGGGCCGGCGGGACACCGGCAAAAACCCGGTGGGCCCCAGCCGGCCCAGACCTGCTCCCCCAGAAAGTAAGGTTGCTAATGCCGCCGCTTGCACATGCACGTCTTTTGCGCATGTGCATCTTTTGCGCGATTGGCGAGTTAGTGGAGGCGTGCGGCACAGGCAGGGGTCTGGTGATCAGGAGGGGGCTGTCATTAGGGGGGTCCCTGAGACAGCAGCCCTGGTGGGTCCCGGGCCCCCCAGTCCGACCCTGTTTATAAGGATATCATTTACAGGAAATTCATGGCTGTTGTGTATTATATAGTAAATAATGTACCCCCTGTTGTAAAATGTAAGGATTTTATAATTTACAGAGGAGTTCCATGACTATATAAAAGCATAAGGCTGAATATTCAGGCCAAGTTGGGATCTAGAGGTGGAGATATTAATAGATTGCTGGACTATGGGGTATATTTATCAAAGTGCGAAGTTAATAGTGAAGTTCCGCCACTAGAGTGAAATTCCGCCACTCTCCATTCATTTCTATGGGATTTTTATAGGCGTATCTATCAAAGGGTGAACTTTCACTTCACCCATTGATAAATACGCCTTTCAAAATCCCATAGAAATGAATTGAGAGCTGCGGAATTTCACTCTAGTGGCGGAACTTCACTCTTTGATAAATTTACCCCTAAGAGAGGGTTTTTGGATCTATACACTCTAGCTTTTATGAGTAGTTGAATACTTAGGGGCAGATTTACTAAGGGTCGAATATCGAGGGTTAATTAACCCTCGATATTCGACCAGGAACTAAAATCGTTCGACTTCGAATATCGAATTCGAACGATTTAGCGCAAATCCTGCGATCGAACGATCGAAGGATTATTCGTTCGATCGAACGATTAAATCCTTCGAATCGAACGATTCGAAGGATTTTAATCCAACGATCGAAGGAATATCCTTCGATCAAAAAAACGCAGGCAAGCCTATGGGGACCTTCCCCATAGGCTAACATTGAGTTCGGTAGCTTTTAGCTGCCGAACTAGGGGGTCGAAGTTTTTCTTAAAGAGACAGTACTTCGATTATCGAATGGTCGAATAGTCGAACGATTTTTAGTTCGAATCGTTCGATTCGAAGTCGAAGTAGTAGTCGAAGGTCGAACTAGCCCATTCGATGGTCGAAGTAGCCAAAAAAACACTTCGAAATTCGAAGTTTTTTTAATTCGAATCCTTCACTCGAGCTTTGTAAATGTGCCCCTTAATATGGATATAATGTCTTGTTGTTATTCAAAAGCCTCTCAAGATAAATATGCACAAGTAAGATATATTTTGAATACCAGAAGAGAATACCACTTGTTCTTTTCAAATAATTCTTTCAGATTCACTGTAGGAATATTGGACAGATGAACCATTTAATGTGCAAACTAAATACCATTATTAATATGGTGGTGATAAATTAAATGCATTGGGTGTTAAAGGGGACCTGTCACCCTAAGAAATAATTTCAAATTCTTTTCTATCATGTTAGTTGAGCAAAATAAACTTTACTTACACTGTATTTATTATTTAAATTTTGTTTCCTTCTGTTTTGGAATTATACAATCACAGCAAGCAGGCAGCTGCCATTTTGTGGACACGTTTATTAAGGGAAATTGTGTATCACCCCAAAATCTTGTGTATGAACCAGAATGAGGGACCTAATGTCCATGTGCAGTGCCCTACACAATTATAGAGCCTGCGAAAGGAAGGGGGGAATGTGAGGAGAGCAGTGACATCTAGGAAGTGCTGAATGGAAAGTGAAAGTAATTGATTGCCCCTCCTCTATGCCACGGGCATAGAGGCGGGGCAGGTAATATTTGATTGACAGTTTAGATATTTAAACACCTTTATAACAGGTATGGATGTGTTAATGAAAAAATTTTTTGGGGTTCCATATTTAATTTGGAAAGGACTTTCATTATGCAGTTTTTTATGTGTAGGTGACAGGTCCACTTTAAGGGAATTATCTTTTTGTCACCATGAATGCTGTACCAGATCTTGCTGCTTTAACTATAGAAAATAAATGTAAATGGGGCTTTATAAACACTGGGCAAATTTGCACCTTAGCAGTAACCAATAGCAACCAATCAGTGATTAAAGCAAGCATCTGATTGGTTGCTGTGGGTAACTGCCCAGGTGCAGATTTTCCCAATGTTTAGAAATAAGCCCCACTGTCTTTAAAGGGATTCTGTCATTATTTTTATGATGTAATTTTTATTTCTAAATTACACTGTTTTCACTGCAAATAATTCAATCTACAATATAAAATTCCTGAAGTTGTAATATTGGTGTGTAGGCAGCCATCTCAGGTCATTTTGCCTGGTCATGTGCTTTCAGAAAGAACCAGTTCTTTAGGATGGAACTGCTTTCTGGCCGGCTGTTGCTTCTCCTAATCAATGTAACTGAATGTGCCGCAGTGAGACCTGGATTTTACTACTGAGTGCTGTTTTTAGATCTACCAGGGAGCTGTTATCTTGTGTCAGGGAGTTGTTATCTGGTTAGCTTCCCATTGTTCTGTTGTTAGGCTGCTGGCGGGGGGGGGGGGTTGGGAGCGGGAGATATCACTCCAACTTGCAGTATAACAGTAAAGAGTGATTGAAGTTTATCAGAGCACAAGTCACATGAGTGTGGGCAACTGGGAAACTGACAATATGTCTAGCCCTATGTCGGATTTCAAAATTAAATATAAAAAAAAAATCTGTTTGCTCTTTTGAGAAACTGATCTCAGTGCAGAATTCTGCTGGAGCAGCACTATTAACTGATGCGTTTTGAAAAATGTTTTTTTTTTCCAATGACAGTATCCCTTTAAGGAAAATAAATTTAAACTGAAATGTTTGCTTTCTCTTTAAATTCATGCAGTTCCATATATTGGACTATAATTTAAACTATAATAGTAAAATGTATTATCTTATATTTACTTTCAGTGGTTTAAAAACGTTATTTGTTTACTTAATATTTGCTTTAATTTTATTTCAATGAAAAAGAGAAAAATCATTAACTCTAATAGGAAATAAGAGAATCTGACAATAGTATTTTACAAACAAGAAGCATGACATGCTATAAATGAAAATATAATTAAAAAGAACATTCGTTCCCCTGTGCTCCCGGTGTTCTGCTGGAATTTATATGGCAAACAGCCAAATTAACTCAACATTTCATGAGAAGGGAAAACAATCCTGCTGAAACACCAGGTTCATTCATGGGCTTTCAATAATTTTTATTGACAATTTCATTATAGATTTTGGCATAAATACGGCATCTGCTTATTTGCTTAGGCATTTGCCAAGCTTTTAAAGAAGCAGTAATGCTCAAAAATGCTCTTCTTTGAAAGACATTATTTCGAGATTGACAAATATTTATGGATAATGTATCATATTCTGAGTTCTGGAAATATAAAGGCCGCACTACTCAGGTGCTGCACCTGCAGGTGGTTGGATTCATGTGGAACATTATCCAGTTCATAAGGAAGATCATAACATTTTACATTTAAAAATTAAATTTAGACCTTGTGTAACTGTTACAACAGATTCATGTAGTATTTGTGTTTTTAATAACAAAAATACTGCTAGAGTGCTAGTCAGTTTATAGAACATGGGCCCTTCGTGAAATTAAGGGTTTCAGTATGTACTTTTTGGCTGATATTTCTCATACCAGAAACCCATAGAGGATGCATAAAGTCCAAAAGGGAAGTTATAAAAAAAAAATCCCTTTTGTATGAGACCCATTTTCATCCACAATAATTAAGAGGCTTTGGGCTGCCATGTACTGCTTCCCGCAGACTACCAGCTAATAAAAGTTCAATTACGCAGACGGATTTTATCTATCACTAAGCATCATCCATCCGTATTCTAATCAATTCCGCATTTCAGATAATCACCTGCTATAAAATGTATGGTTGGTTATTAAGCTCTTTATCTACACAAACTGTAATGAAACGACTTTTGTGCGGAACGTGATGTGCAATAAAAATGGACGTGCCAGCTTGGAATTCGTTTAATTTCTGCCCTATTATTGCTATAAAGCAGGACGCTTAATGACCAATGCAGTGTTGGGATTTTGACATCACTGCTGTGAAAATTAACCCCTTCACTAGCCATACATCATAAATTCTACAGCACTGGTAGATAGGCAAGTACCTGACCATATAATCTATGTTTCTGTGTTCTTTGTTCTGTGTGAATTGCCTAGCAATGGTGCACATAGTGGTCATGGCAGCCAGCAACAAAAGGGGCTGACCCTTCAATCCCAACTCAAGCTATGCTGGGATGTTGCTTACTTTAAAAAAACACTGCTTCTCCCAAGGAGTGAAGTAGCCCATTTTGGTATAAAGATGTATTATTATAGTTTTGCATTTGTCCTGTGTCTGCCACTGGAACCACTACTACCTACGGGATGGCACTTGGAGCAATTCGTCTTCCGAAGTCTACCGAAGTTGCCTCACGAGGAAACTTTGGAGCGACTTCAGAAAATGAATCACTCCGAGTGCCATCCCGCCAGTGATTTACATTCTAGCCAGTGGGAAAGCAGTTCGGGGAGATTAGTCATGATTTTTCTAGTATAATTTGTATTCCTAAAATACACTATGTTTATTGCACGTAATTCATTCTACTGTTTAAAATGTTATTCTTGAACCAATAAAAATATTTTTAGTTGCAATATTGGTGTGTAGGCAGCCACCTCAAGTCATTTTTCCTGGTCATGTACTTTCAGAAAGAGCTAGCACTTCAAAATGGAACACTTTCAGGTAGGTTATTGTTTCTCATACTCAGTGTAACTGAAGAAGTTGATATTTTTACTATTAAGTGCTGTTCTCATATCTACCATAAGTTGGGCCATGGGATAATATTATCAATTCAGGGAGCTATTATCAGATTACCTTCCCATTGTTCTGCTGGGGGGTGGATATCAATCCAACTTGCAACATACAGTAGCAGTAAAGAGTGACTGAAGTTTATCAGTGCACAAGTCACATGACTGGGGGCACCAGGGAAGCTAACATGTCTAGTCACATGTCAGATTTCAAAATGAAATAGTAAAAAATCTGTTTGCTCTTTAAAAAAATAGATTCCAATGCAGAATTCTTCTGGAGCAGCACTGTTATCTGATACTTTTTGTAAAACATGTTTTCCCATGACAGAATCTCTTTAAATATAAACAGAACAACAAACCGATTACAAACCATGAAACAAGCATAAACAAACACATGACCCTACCATACGAGCATGTATCATAGTATCATGTTAATTGACTTAAATGTTCTTTTCTGATGCCACTTATATTGTATTTTGTTCACTAACAACTGGCTTTCCGGTTGCTCATTACACCCGCTACTCTGTATTGAGAGACTTGCTGCTGTCAATCTTACTATGACACTATTATCTGTAGTGCTTGCAACCTGGAGTTTTCCCATTAAGGGACCCTTCTCTAATGTGAAGCACCATGCCTTAAAGCTACTACAAGACATTTAAACATTTAATTGAACTTGACATCAATAAGCACTATAAGTAAGATGGGTTACCAGGGTGTAAAACTACCTATAAGCCATGTTAGTCTTTTCACTAACATGAAAAGGAATTGAACCACTGGCTAGAGATGATAGGTGGCACTGCCTCTGTTGTACCGTCCTTCAACTCTGCTTGAGCGGTTTCATCAAAAGACTACACTCTTTTTCTATGGACGTTACCTGCTTCTTCTATTTATTTATAGTTCTTAACTGTGGTGAAACCCACCTCTGCTTCTTCAGGAATACCAACCAGATTATTCCATTGCTCGTACTAGAACAATGGAACCTATTTTTCAGGATGATGCATCAGTTTTGTGGAACTGGGAGCTTTGCCCAGTAAAAAACATAAATAATAAAGAAACAGGTGGCATCCATTAATATACACAAGAGCACTCTCTTTGATTGAGCTATCAGCAAGGATATGGCTCTATACAAGTGTACAAAGAGATGTGAAATTATCCTCTGGCAAACTGTGGTTAACTATCCTTTTGTCTTTTGATAAATACGTTCATTGGTTGGGTGATAGACTTGAAACTCCCCTCCAACATTAAAGAATAGATTAATGTTTTTTTTTTCTGTATAACATTCCATATTGAATCCATATAGTTTTAAGGAAAGAGAAGCCTTGCTTAATACATTTTTGACCCATAAGTGTTATGCATTTAATTCATTTGCTACACATTTAACACTGTGAAAGAAGAACACAGATCTTTATCAATAGAAAAAGCCCTCAGAATTTCATATTTTGTTCATTGATAAAAAACAGGCTTGCTCCATGCTCTGATCTTGTGAAAAACATATTTAGTTAATGATTCCTTATCTGCCTGCCATTCCATATCATTAGAGAAATGAAAAGTAACCCTGACAATCATCATTGATATTTTGGGAGGCATAAATTAACGGACTATCGTGTATTCATGCCACAAGCTGCCTTACAGGTGGCCATACACAAAGAGATCCAGCGGATCTCTCCCCAATAAGCCCACATTGAGGTGGGTGATATCGGGCTGATCCGATCGTGGGCCCTAGGATCACAATGCTGCCAATATGGGTGGTCGGATATCGGGGCCGCATTAATGAAAAGATGCGGCCGTGAACTGATGGGATTTCTTACCCTGCCTGATCAGCATCGATCGGTAAAGGCCCCACACACGGGCCAATAAGGTGCCGACTCGGCCTGTTGGCAGCTTTTATCGGCCAGTGTATGGGGCCTTTACTCTCATTTACATTTATGCACATCTACAGCAGGCTGCTTCTAACAGATGGAACTTTATTTGTAAAGGAATCCAAACAAGTTCCAATGTTTTAATTGCAACCAAATGGAAAAATCATAAAAACCCAATTCAGAATGCATTACACAAACACACAGAAACTCATCAAAACCAGTTTTTAGATTCTAGTCCTCACCAATGAGTACACCAAGATTCTCTTAAGGAAAGTGACAATAAGGGGCCAATTCACCAACTTCGAGTGAAGGATTCGTAGTAAAAAAACTTCGAATTTCGAAGTGTTTTTTGGGCTACTTCGACCATCAAATGGGCTACTTCGACCTTCGACTTTGAATCGAAGGATTCGAACTAAAAATCGTTCGACTATTCGATAGTCGAAGTACTGTCTCTTTAAGAAAAAACTTCGACCCCCTAGTTCGCCATCTAAAAGCTACCGAAGTCAATGTTAGCCTATGGGGAAGGTCCCCATAGGCTTTCTTAAATTTTTTTGGTCGAAGGATAATCCTTCGATTGTTGGATTAAAATCCTTCGATTCGTTCGATTTGAAGGATTTAATTGTTCGATCGAAGGAATAATCCTTCGATCAAACTATTCGAAGTCGAAGGATTTTAATTCCCAGTCGAATATCGAGGGTTAATTAACCCTCGATATTCGACCCTTGGTGAATCGGCCCCCAAATCTCTGTACAGGTGCAGTTTAAGCAGAACACTATTTTTCTGTGTTCACTTTGGCAACATGAGCTAATATACAGTATACATGTTTTTTTCATAATTGACTCACCTTTTATTATTTCTTTATTGCCCAAAGGTTTTATGGGCAATATTAAAAAATCTAAATCATGGCTATACTGTCTTGGTGTCATGGTTGGCACACTAATTTCAGAACCGATGCTAAGCATCCTGTTCTCGGCTCTTGTTTCCGCCTTTAACAGCCGCCTTTCACCTCGGGAGGAGCCCTCGGCTAATTGGATGCCGCCAGGTCTTATTAAGTGAGGTGCAAAGCGAGGGGTTCTGAACAAGCTAAGGGGCACAACTGTAAAGCAGAGTCTTTTGGACAGAGGGTCACGGTACAAGGCGTAGACAGAATCGTAGTCAGATCAGGCCGGGGCAAGCAGAGTATAAAACAGAGTCAGGCAAGGGTCAAACCAGGAGATCAATCAGCAGGGATATATAATAAGCGAAGTCGGATATCAGGCAGGGGTCAGAATACAGAAGTCAGAATCATCAAAAAGCCAGGCATGGGTCACAACAAGACTGCTCCTTTAAATCCCACAGAGGCGCGCCCTAAGGAACCGGTGCCAAGTCTCATTAAGAGAGGTGCAAAGCGAGGCCGGGGGTTCTGAACAAGCTAAGGGCCACAACTGTAAAGCAGAGTCTTTTGGGCAGAGGGTCACGGTACAAGGCGTAGACAGAATCGTAGTCAGATCAGGCCGTGTCGGTGCAGGCAGAGTACAAAACGCAGTCAGGCAGGCAAGGGTCAAACCAGGAGATCAATCAGCAGGGATATAGAATAAGTGAAGTCGGATATCAGGCAGGGGTCAGAATCGTCAAAAAGCCAGGCATGGGTCACAACAAGACTGCGTCTTTAAATCCCACAGAGGCGCGCCTCGCGCGCCCTAAGGAACCGGTGCCAGAGGGGACACAGAGGAGCGGTGTGGCTGGCATCCCCGCTAATGGCGTGGCAGGCGTCCCCACTGCACCACTAGACCACCAGGGAGGTGAGTTGTTACACTTGGCACTTGTTTATGGTGTGCCAGGAAGGCCCAAGCCTGTGAAGATTTTGAAAGACAGGAAAGTCAATTATACTGCTCTGCCAATTTGAATGTGACCTGTGTGCTAAGGATCAAAAGCAAACTAACTCAACAGTTATGTCCCATAGGGTCCTCCTTTATAATTAGTTGTGCCTGTGTTTGTAAGCTAATAGTAATATATAAGCTATAGATGGTACTTTTTGCTTAATCAGCAACATACTATAGTGTAGTAGTAGATACCATTACCAGAGGCAATGTAAAATAAATCACAGAATATTTTTTTTTAGAAATTGGCAACATGGGAGCTTTTTTGTCTACTGAAAAAGCAGCCGTAGCCTTGTGGATAGGAGGTTCTCTAACAATGTAGGGCATGTGTAGAGCAGTATATTTTTTGGTAGCCCCAAAGCAGAAACAAGGTGCCACGAAAATAGACTCTAATGTAGTTTTCGGTGAAGTCAAATGGGACAGATTCACTTATCACTAGTTCTGGCAATTTTGTTAGACAACTGTTCACTCCAGCCTTTACAGATTTATCTTTTTGGCTAACTAACTATATCAGAAACATTTTTTTATTCCATACAGCCAGTCTATGCATCCAGTTAATTGTTGGTTAAGGATCACATTAGAAGAAATCATTAATTTGAAACACAGGAAAAATGTTTTGGGGACACTCAGTAAGCCTAACTGGTAATCGTCGTGGCTGCAGTGAGGTGCTCTACAATAATCTATTATCAGGAGTACACCAAAACTACCATACTGTGCCCCACCCAGGCCTGTGCAAGGGATGCCCATCTCTCACAGTATGTTCAAGCAGCTTGGATACATACATGAAGTACATAGTGTAACTAAATAACTAAGCATATTTTGGCACAGAAGCAAAGTTGTTAGGTAACCCCATTGTTTGTAATGGCTTCCAAAATTCACTGCCCCAAGGTACCTTTCTTCATATTGCCATACTCTTCTGGTGGACTAGCAGAGACCGTGCTGCATTTCTGGAAGAAGAAAATTTCTACATTTCTAAAAAAAAATTCTAAAGTAAACCACTTTAATCCCTGGGAATGCGTAACAACTTGGTAAGCAACACTATTGCTTATATTTGTATGAAGGCCCTTTCTTACCCATTCTGATGCTCAACACTCCTTTCTAGTTGTAATTAAGCCTGCAATTTAAACGCAAAGTCTGACAAAGACACAGAGTTAACTGAAAACAGTTAAAAATGATTGTTGTTGATAACATGCTAAGCGGCAATATACTGTAACTCTTGTTCAACATGTGTTTAAAGGGATACTGTCATGGGAAAAAACATTTTTTTCAAAATGAATCGGTTAATAGTGCTGCTCCAGCAGAATTTTGTGCTGGAATCAATTTCTCAAAAGAGCAAACAGATTTTATTATATTCAATTTTGAAATCTGACATGGGGCTAGACATATTGTCAATTTCCCAGCTGCCCCATGTCATGTGACATGTGCTCTGATAGACTTCAATCACTCTTTACTGCTGTACTGCAAGTTCCCTTTTCCCTGCCAGCAGCCAAACAAAAGAATAATGGGAAGGTAACCAGATAGCAGCTCCCTAACACAAGATAACAGCTGCCTGGTAGATCTAAGAACAACACTCAATAGTAAAAACCCATGTCCCACTGAGACACATTCAGTTACATTGAGAAGGAAAAACAGCAGCCTGCCAGAAAGCATTTCTCTCCTAAAGTGCAGGCACAAGTCAAATGACATGGGGCAGCTGGGAAATTGACAAAATGTCTAGCCCCATGTCAGATTTCAAAATTGAATATAAAAAAATCTGTTTGCTTTTTTGAGAAATGGATTTCAGTGCAGAATTCTGCTGGAGTAGCACTATTAACTGATGCGTTTTGAAAAAAACATGTTTTTCCATGACAGTATCCCTTTAATACTGTATGCCAAATGTTTTAATTTAGAAAAATAAGTTTCCGTGAGCTAAACAGAGAACTGAAACTACTCCATGTCTGGTCCTTGTGAGATAGTTAATTAGATTCCGATTGCCCTCCATTATGGACTCCTACTAACTAAACAAAGGGGAAAGGACAGGGGTTGTATAGTATCTCACTATCTATCTCACTATCTATACCTAGAGTTGCTACCTGTCCAGTTTTGACCTGGACAGCCTGGTTTTTGGAAGGTCATCACAGTGCCCCTACACTATGTCACCGCCCCGCCCAGAGTTAGCTGATGGCAACCCTATCTGTCCAATAAGGACCAAACATGGAGTAAGTTTCAATCTTCCTGTTTATTTAGCTTAAGAAATAACAGAAACCATAGATTTTTCATGATTAAAAATATAGGCAACAAGTAGGTAGCTACAAGCCATATTCATTATACTCATATCGACCAAGGGTATACTGCCACTTTATGGTAAACTATCGCTTCAGCTCTTCTCTAATAATGATAAGAAACGGTTTTGTCATGAAGACCGTAGTATTATAAAACTGATTTATAGAACATATCACCACATTACTTATGTATTATTAAGTCAATGCTAAAAACCATTGTTACATTTATCCCATTGGGTGACGGCACACAGTTTTCCTTCAGCAGCATTCATTTAAAATGTGTTAGGATCCTACTTATTAAGTCATTTCTGCTGGTAACAATTTAATTCATATGGAAAACCCAGTGAGACATTAGCCTTATGAAAAACCCCTTGCTGAGCTCCTACAATGATATTTCTGAACGTTAAATGAACGCAGCACTTTGATACCACAGAGGACGTTAAGGAGAACTGAGAAAAATACATTTTTCACATGTGACATATTATCATTATGGGAGTGGGGGTAAAGGGAATATGTGGCTGGAAAAGTTTTTTTTTTAATGCAATTCTTGTAAATACATTTTTCCTCGCAACCTTTATTAGAGGCACTTTAAAATGATTGCTCCTATTTTTATGTGGTAAATTCCTTTCATTTCCATTTAGATTTTTACTGCGCTATTCATGATTGCTGAAGAAATGCGTGTAAAGATTGATAAATAGGCAGATATGTCAGCTGCAGTGAGGGAAGTAAAGAACATTAAAATGGAAGTAAAAATGGAAATAAAACGCATGTCGTTTAATGGAATTTAGCTCGCCTTAAAGGACCTTTCATTAGCACCCTGGTCATAAATTATTCATATGTGATTGCAATACTGACCTCCAGCTCCTGGAAATCTTCCTCTTCTTCAACGTCATATGAGAGAGTATGAATTTTGATATCTTCAGATGAAAGGTCTATGAACTTGCTATCCGGATAATCAAGACTGTCTTTGGTGGGCGATCTGTCTTCTATAAATGTGGTTTCACAACACTCAGAGCTGACATTCTCTCCCCAAGAGCGCAAGACATTCTCCGAATACAGAATAATATTTGGCCGGTAGTGTGACTCCACAGTCTTTTGAAGCATGTTTGGATCCAAGAGTTGCTGAACGGGTTCATTTTTAATGCTGTCTCTCCCGATCTGTGGCGAAATATTTCCAACAATGTGGCTCTGGTATTGAGGAGTTGGGTAAACAGATACCATCCCATCTTTATTTTCCGCCATTAAGTTTCTGGTGTTGATTAAGCCATTCTTTTTCCCAGCCTCTGTGATTTTATTATGCAGAAGCACATTGTTCTGTTCAATTAAACCATCCATATTTTGCATCTGATTGTTTTGCTTGCTTCCGTGGCACCAGTTGTAAGTAGGAAATACAGGTCACATTTGCTAATGGCTTTTATCTTCCTGAAAGCAGTAAAAATAAATGAAGTAAGAAAAGCAGGAATGCTAGTAATCACCAACAAAATGACTAATAAGACAGTTTACATCTTTTATGTGCTGGATAATGTATACGAAAGCAAACGCTCAAGTGTGGCACTTCTAAAAAATGGCGCAGATAAGTCATGTACCTATACTCAGCCAAGTCAGTTTGTAATTTTTTGAGTGTGCGGCAAAGCATTTGTATACATTCATAAGCTAAGTCAATAGATGTTGGTCATTGGAGCAAAGTTCCTTAACATAAGGTGGATCAGGGCATTAATAGATTGTTTCTACAATGCTTGGAGCAAACCATGTGCTTATAGAGGTGTTGGCGACTCTGAAGCTGACTCAATATCTCTATAATTTTAAATTTTCAACCTTTTTTCATCAAGGTCTGACATGCTTATTACAGTCAACACCTAACCTCACCCATTTTTAAACATACATTTAAACATACATTTAAAAATGCCTACGTACAGTAGTAATGGTCACAGTTGCCTAGAAATGTTGCCATGTTGCCTCCTCACCAAATGTTACTAATGGAACAATTGGAATGTAATATTTTATGCAAAATAAATTATTTGTACTCTGAAGCCTAGTATAAAATCCCGAGGCAGTAGCTTTCCGGGAAAAGTATTATGACACTGCAGAATTAATAATAAGATGTAATAAATATGTATAAATCCACTGTCTAGTTAATTTCAGAGTGAACTCAGTATTGAATGTATCCCATTAGCTGTATAACCCCCCCACATATTCATTATAAATCATTAACAATAGGGTCCCAATAGTATAGCCTCCACAACATTAAACCCTCCTTTGTATTTCCCCTCTTCTTTCTCTACTTCTTCTTTTCCTTTATTTTTTCATCACTGTTACTATAATAATAATCTAACCCAATGACTATCAGGATGTTGTGCACTGAGTCAGTGGCAGCAGCATGAAAGAAGACAGCCCTGCTTACTAATTACATAATTTTTTTAGTTTTTACATTGATATTGGTGTTATATTATCATTCAAGTTTGTTTGGCAATAATCACACCTTAGAATATGTTCTCCTCTATCTGCCATCTAAAAATGTCAACAGAAAAACCAAATACACACAGCATAATGAGCTTTTAGCCATACATTTACATAGAATGTGAAAACTATTTATTTAAGAGTTGCTTGCACAAAGTTTTTTGGTTGTAATATACTGATAGCACCCAACCACTGATTGATTAAGGTGATTTATCCATTGACATTGAGTAAAAGTATATACACGGTGTGTGTACTGTATGGCACTGTCTAGGGCAGGGGTCCCCAACCTTTTTTACCTTTGAGCCACATCCAAACGTAAAAAGTGATGGGGAACAACACAAACATGAAAAAAATTCCTAGGGTGCCAAATAAAGAATATGATTGGTTATTTTGATAGCCACTATGTGGATTGGCAGCCAACAAGTGGCTCTGTTTGGCCATATATCTAAATCTTGCCTTCCAGCCAGGAACTCAAAAACAAGTGGTTGGCGAGCAATATCTTGCTCACAAGCTACTGGTTGTGGACCACTAGTCTAGGGGAGTGATTTTGAGTGCCAAAGTGAGTTTATGAATGAATTAGTGTGACATCATTATGAATTAGCAATGAAGATGTATTAATGAGCACATGAGAGTGCAAAGCAAGAATGAGTGAACGTGTCAGTAACTGTTGAATGCTTTTGGCATAGATATGAGCCAAAAAGCAGAACAAAGGTTTTTTACATTTAACTACTTTCCCTTTAGAGGTTTTCCTTGTTTGAACAAGAATTATGAACATATTTATGCTAAGCTCTGTGCAATGTCATGCAAACAGGTATAGTTCAGGATCTATAAAATATCCACCATGTACTTTTCTCAAGAGACATTTAATTATTACACAGTGCTTTGTTGCTCAAGGCATCATCAGCTGAGCATCCTGCTGCCAATCACAAGATGAGTTATATCACATAGCTATCAAGCAAATGTTGTCACCCAAAAAATGGGCAGTAGGGAGAACTGTTTACAGTTATAAACTCTGGACATTAAGCCATAATGTAGACCTGTTTTACTCATGGTGGTTCTTTCAGGTGTAACCACATTTTAAGCCATTCCCTTTACGTTCATTAGACAATGTTTTGTTGTTCAAGGCATCATCAGAAATTAAGCACAAAATCTGTGAGTTGCATCCAGGGCCGGAACTAGGGGAAGGCAGAAGAGGCAGCTGCCTAGGGCGCAACGATTGGGGGGCGCTGGGCAGCTACCTCTTCTGCCTACTCCCAAACCTGGCACTAGAATTGCGCCTGAGTATGGCCCTTCTGTATATGTGAAAGCAGTTGCCACGGACGCGAGCGCTGATGGCGCACATGCGCAGCGATGGAGGTAAGCTGATTGGTTGGACTGCCTTGGGCGCCCGATCAGCCAGGCCCACCTCTGGTTGCATCAGCTAGCTATCAAGCAAGTCCGAAACATGCGGTGGGGGGAGAATGACTTATTCAATAGAAGCAGTTATAAACTCAGCATTGTTATGCCAGAATGTAGACCTATTCAATTCATGGTTCCTTCAAGTGTAACCACATTTCAAGCCTCATTGTTTTTCGATTGTAAAATGCCTAAACATATTGCAAGTTTTTTCAGAGGTTATTATCAGGTTAAGTTATTATTTCTCAGCTATCCCCTGCTGAGATTCCTCATTCTGGTTATAGACTGTAGGTGGTGCTTAGGGTTTTTTTTTAAGTTTGATGTAGGGTTTGTCACTTCAATATGTGCTGAATAAGTTGCCTCAAGTGATAAAACACTGTCTAATCAAAGGTCATGGCTGGCACGCCTGGGATTTCATTTGTGAATCTTTCTTATTTGTGTTACATCTTTGTTAGCTTGGAGTTACTGAAGCGTTGTTAAAATACAAGCATAATACAATTCTTGTTTTCCACACAAAATTAAATATAATGTTTAAAAATACAGAAATGGATAATTAGAACCACATCCTAATTGGCCCATGCCATACTTACTCTCACAGAGAACAATTACAGCAAATCAAGGCATATAGACTGAATCTCTGTGGGTTTAATTATTTTCAGACTCTTCTTAATAAGAGCTTCATGATCCCTAGCCGTACGCATTGGGGAAACAAAAACAGTCTAATAATGTTAAGGTAGTTGCTTTCCAAATGCTTCCAAAAATCAGCATGGAAATATGAACGACTTCAACATTACAATTAGGGGCCCATTTACTTAGCTCGAGTGAAGGAATAGAGGAAAAAAACTTCAAATTTCAAATGTTTTTTTGGCTACTTTGACCATTGAATAGGCTACTTTGACTTCGAATCGAACTAAAAATCGTTCGACTATTCGACCATTCGATAGTCGAAGTACTTTCTCTTTAAAAAAAAACTTCAACCCCCTAGTTCGCCACCTAAAAGCTACCAAAGTCAATGTTAGCCTATGGGGAAGGTCCCCATAGGATTTGCTATCTTTTTTTGGTCGAACAAAAATCGTTCGATCGATGGATTAAAATCCTTCGAATCAAACGATTTGAAGGATTTAATCGTTCGATCGAAGGATTTTAGTTTGATCGAACGAATAGCGCTAAATCCTTCGACGTCGAAGGATTTAACTTCGACAGTCGAATATCGAGTGTTAATTAACCCTCGATATTCGAGCTTAAGTAAATTTGCCCCTTAATGTTAATATATAAGTTAATAGTGATAGTATTGTTCTCATCTGGGTAGTTGTATTAAGCTATCTGTCATTTAAATATTGGGAATAAGATTTGGGGTTAGAATGTATCTATGTGGAGTAAATTCAATCTAGAATTTTTTTATAGATCGAATCTCTGTGGGTTTAAAAGTCCAGGATACTCAATTATTCTATAATAATAAGAGTTTCATGATCCCTAGCCATCATACCTGACTAGATTAAAAAATACATCAATTAAATCTAACCTTCTGTCCAAGAAAAACTGCTAGCTGATCCAGAGAAAGAGAAAACATCCATCTAAAACCACCTCCAAAACATCAAATGCAACTGCCTGCGAAACAATATGTTCCAGTATCCTTATTACAGCCCGAAAGTATTTTCTGATATCCTAATAATGCATCCAATACTGTCTTTAACTTAATGTATCTTCCAGTACAACCACTACATACAGACAATTCCATAACCTTGTTAAGGGGGTGGAGTCTACTGCTCACCTTCCCTTGAAATATTTCCCTGTACACACTTTGTAAGTTGCACTTGATGACGGGGCTTGACCCCAAAACGTTTGCTGAGATCTCACCTTAAATAAAAGAAAATTTTGGATTTTTTGCAGAAGCATTGAATGGAGTGTGCTTATCAAGAACAGATACATCGTCTTTAGTGCCCTCCTCCAAGTCATTAATGGACACATTAAACACAAATTAACTCAGAATAAAATGTGACCCAGATTTAAAAAAATCAAACAAAAAATGAGTTATGAAAAAAAATGAACACAGTTTAAATGAATGTAGACAAAGTTTTGATAAAATTTTTTGCAGAAGCATTAAATGGAGTGTGCCTTTGTTCATATACTAGTTTGAACCTTGTAGAGGTTCACTTTAATGTAAAAAATCCTTTTTATTAGTGATGGGCGAATATTCGGCAGGCGGGAATTTGTGGTGAATTTCCATGTTTCGATGTGTCAAAGTTGACGCAGGCGTCAATTTTCGAGTTTTGCGGATTTTTGACATTTATCTACAGTACATTGAATCTCATCTGCTGCTTAGCCACCTAGACTACCAATTTCTACAGTTCTCCCATGAAAAATTAAACATCCTGAATAGATTCAATTGAACCGTGTCATTATCAAGAACCGATACATCATCTTCAGTGCCCTCCTCCAAGTCATTAATGGATAGATTAAACACAAATTAACTCAGAATAAAATGTGATCCAGATTTAAAAAAAAACAAACATAAAACTAGTTACCTGTATGATAAAAATGAACACAGTTTAAATGAATGTAGACAACGTTTTAATAAAAGTATAACCAAGATTGAATAAAAATGCACACATCATTTTAGCAGATACCATAATCCTCTCTCACTACATCCAATTGCAGGCTGTCCATGACATCCAAATTCTAGTAATTTTGCCCCAACATATTGTATTGGTTTGGAAACTTGGAAGTTGCTAATTAGGACAATTTCCCCTTAAATATAGTTGTTTTGTTATCTCTCTGTATATATAAACAGAATATCAGCCCCTAAGCCCAGGTAACTGACAGCGGCACAGTTGCTATCTTTAGTGCTTAAATGCTGTGGTTTCTGTGGGTACTGAACTCCAATACATAGGGTCAAATTGAAAATTTTTAAATTTGAATTTCAAGTTTATTTTAGTGTAATTCGACTAGGGAATAGTCCAAATTAGATTTTAGTTAAAAAAAAAAATCGAAATTTGAATTTTCAAATTTATCATGTACTGTTCCTTTAAAAATTCAAATTTGACTATTCATCATCTAAAATATGCCGAATTGGTGTTTTAGCCTATGGGGGACCTCCTACAATCCATGTGGTGTCATTTGGTGGACTTTTGAAGAAGAAGAAAAAAAAATATTTCTTTGTTGAAAAACTTGAATAGAATTCGATTCGAATTTGGTTAGAGTTTGTTGGTCGATCCTATTCACCCAAATTTAAAATTTCTTTTAATAAATTTCGAATTTTTGAGTTTATGGGAGTTTTTATAAATTCTAAATTCGACCCTTGATAAATATGCCCAATAATGTGCAGAATTTCTATCCTAGTTCTTTTTTAAGCTTTGGTTCTCCCTTAAATAAATAGTAAAGCTGTTTAGCAATGTAATTGTATTTAACCATAGCAACCAATCAGATATACATTGTGATGGGTACTACTAGTTAGAATATGAATGCAAATAAATGGTTTCTGTTGGCAATTTAGCATCTATGCTATTAAATGAACCCTTGTGGATTTCTAATCTGGTGTGTGGGGGAAAAACCAGAATCCAGTTCAACAGACACTAATTTATCCCATTACAAGCTCCCTTAATAATAAAAACAATACCCAATGTAATTTCTGGATACTAGAAAGCAAAAATCTATAGTAAAACATGTTTTTGACTTTGAGGGGCCCATTTACTTAGTTCGAGTGAAGGAATAGAGGAAAAAAGTTCGAATTTCGAATGGTCGAATATGGCTACTTCGACCTTCGACTACGACCTTCGAATCGAACGATTTGAACTAAAAGCGTTCGAATATTTGACCATTCAGTCAAAGTACTGTCTCTTTAAAAAATTCTTCGACCCCCTAGTTCGCCACCTGAAACCTACCGAGGCCAATGTTAGCCTATGGGGAAGGTCCCCATAGGCTTCCTAACAATTTCCTGATCGAAGGAATATCCTTCGATCGATGGATTAAAATTCTTCGAATCGTTCGATTCCTTCATTCGTTCGTAGGAATAGCGCAAAATCCTTCGACTTCGATATTCGAATACCCCTCGATATTTGACGTTAGGTAAATGTGCCCCTGAGTATGATTTTTATATTTTTGTAAGGAAACAAGCATGATTTTATTGTTAAATAATGCGATTACAAGTCTTTTCTGATAGAGCTAAATATAGAATTTAAATTCACAGCAGGAAATTTTGAGTAGGATGAACAACTAATTTGCATATTTATTGTATTGTGCTGGTTCATATTTTTTACATTTATTTCCTATATTTAGACTGATGCAATTAGTAGAGCAGAACGCAGGTAAATGTGTAAGGAAATCTTTTCTGTTATTTCCTTATTCATATCTACTATAGGGCTCCTGCATGACTTTGCTATCTCTTTCAATATATTGTGCACACATCTAGCCAATGTACCCCTGAGGTCTACTGCATGTTCCCCACTCAAGCAACCTCCAGTATATCTCATTTATTGCAGAACACTCTAGTTGTACTTGGTTCCTTTAGAAAGCCCTCTACCAGTCAAAAATTCTGAAGAGCAAAATCATTTTGGAGACGTTGCTTAGCAGGAACATTCACAGTTCTAATCATATTTCTTAAACCAAGTCAATTTTGTGATTTAGCAAGTCTTTATAGTCATAGGCTCAGCCTCTGGCTAAGTGCTCATGGAACAAGAAATATGTAAAGAGATAGAGATGTTACATTTTTTGTTTTTATGTATTCCTTGGTGACCTTCATGGTTTGTTTGAGTGCCTATCTCCCCCTTTTTCTGTTTGGAGTACCGTATATACTCGAGTATAAGCCGACCCGAGTATAAGCCGAGGTACCTAATTTTACCTACGAAAACTGGGAAAAGTTATTGACTCTAGTATAAGCCTAGACACAACTACAGCCCTGTCTCCCAGCAGCGCACATTCTGCCAAAGCGACCCCCCCAGCGATCAACCGGACTTCTTTGCAAAGTTGATGGTGACAGAGAATTGCCAAACGGATTACTGTGTGCATTGTCCCACTGTCCCACTACCATGTGCAGAGGGTGCTGTTTGATATTGCCATCACTGTTAATCTTTCATATAACCAACAGAGGGCGCGGTGTGATATTGCAGTCACTGTTAATCTTTCATATAACCAACAGAGGGCACTGTGTGATATTGCAGTCACTGTTATTCTTCCATATAACCAACAGATGGCGCTGTGTGATATTGCAGTCACTGTTATTCTTTCATATAACCAACAGAGGGTGCTGTGTGATATTGCAGTCACTGTTATTCTTTCATATAACCAACAGAGGGCGCACTGTTATTCTTTCATATAACCAAAAGAGGGCATTGTGGGATATTGCAGTCTCTCCCCAAGTGAACTGTTGGTATAGGAATGATTAAAAGTGACTGCAATCTCAGCTACTCGGGTCTGGTACCGCTGACCCGAGTATAAGCCGAGGTAGACTTTTTCAGCACATTTTGGATACTGGAAAACTCGGCTTATATACGGGTATATACGGTATACATTTTTTGTGCCCTTTGCTGGGGGGTTGGGGACATGATATAAAATTGGTGAGTGATTATTGTGATGTCTTTTTTGTGGTACTGTGTTTTATGGTTCTTTTCATAGTTTCTTCTTGCATTCATTAGTAACTCTTGCACTAACTTTGCCTACACTCCTCTTCTAATATTTAGGGTAAGAAACAAATTGAATGTATGAATTATGATTAACATATTAACAACTGGCAATTCCTTGTCTTGAACTTCTGAAATGCTAGACTAATTGTAGCCCAAGACTTAGAACAACAGGGTTTTTTGTGCCAGTAAATGGCACTTAAAAGGCATCAACAACTTCTCTCAAGTGTTTAATTACAGAAATCATATTTTTGAGCCTTTGCATTTAATATAATTTGCCCTGGTGGAGTTGTTTGCTTTAGAGCTGCTAAACCCCAGTGACTAGTAATTATACCAAATAAGAATACGTGTGATACTATTCCAGTAAGTTGTAAAAAAATTGCCACACAGTCACAAAAACTACCTTTATAGGATTCATTGAAGCCATGACTATGGAGGGTTGTTGATCCTAATTGATTTGAAATTCTTCTACTGTTAGCTGCAAAGCTTTCAGAAATAAATTTTAATTAAAGTTCCCAGTTAAATAGTTGCTAGTAAACCCTTTAGGTAACCTCCATCAGTTCATGAGATTATGACAAGTTTTTAAGAGAAATGATTTATGCAACAAACCCTTTATGTAGTTTGTACCCTTTTGCTTTTAATGTCAAATGAGACTTTTACTTGAGAAAGTTCTTCTCAAGACAAACTAATATTAAAAGGGAACTCAACAAAAACATAACTTGAGATTTTTGAAAAGTAAACATAATTTAAAGCAACTCTGCAATATACATCATTTAAAAATATGCAAATGTTTCATGATTTTTAATTGTTTCTGACAGTTCCCTAAGCCTAGCCCCCTGCTGGTCTGTCTGACTACTTTGCTGAGCTGGCTGTCTACTGTTACTTTGTATCAACAGTCAGCTGTCCTTAGTCTACATCAGGGATCCCCAACCTTTTGAACCCATGAGCAACATTCAGAAGTAAAAGGAGTTGGGGAGCAACACAAGCATGAAAATGTTCTTGGGGTGCCAAATAAGGGCTGTGATTGGCTATTTGGTAGCCCCTATGAGGATTGTCAACCTACATTGAGGCTCTGTTTGGTAGTGCACATGGTTTTTATACAACCAAAACTTGCCTCCAAGCCTGGAATTCAAAAATAAGCTCCTGCTTTGAGGCCATTGGGAGCAACATCCAAGGGGTTGGAGAGCAACATGTTGCTCATGAGCTACTGGTTGGGGATCACTGGTCTACATCCTCCAAACCTCACAATTCCCTGCACACATGATTTCAATAAGGAAAGGAACATCACAGAGCAAAGCATTGTGGGTTATGTAGTTCCTGTCTGTAAACTGTGGAGAAGTTATTACAATTTGTAACATCAGTGTTTAGTCCCTCCTTCCCTGCCAGGATTTCAAATGATGCAGAAAGAGAAGAACTGTTAAACGGCTGTTTTTCAGCATAGAAAATGGCCTTTATTACCCCTAATACTGATGGATATACAGTATTACATAGTTACATAGTTACATAGTTACATAGTTAAATTGGGTTGAAAAAAGACAAAGTCCATCAAGTTCAACCCCTCCAAATGAAAACCCAGCATCCATACACACACCCCTCCCTACTTTTAATTAAAATTCTATATACCCATACCTATATTAACTATAGAGTTTAGTATCACAATAGCCTTTAATATTATGTCTGTCCAAAAAATCATCCAAGCCATTCTTAAAGGCATTAACTGAATCAGCCATCACAACATCACCCGGCAGTGCATTCCACAACCTCACTGTCCTGACTGTGAAGAACCCTCTACGTTGCTTCAAATGAAAGTTCTTTTCTTCTAGTCTAAAGGGGTGGCCTCTGGTACGGTGATCCACTTTATGGGTAAAAAGGTCCCCTGCCATTTGTCTATAATGTCCTCTAATGTACTTGTAAAGTGTAATCATGTCCCCTCGCAAGCGCCTTTTTTCCAGAGAAAACAACCCCAACCTTGACAGTCTACCCTCATAATTTAAGTCTTCCGTCCCTCTAACCAATTTAGTTGCACGTCTCTGCACTCTCTCCAGCTCATTTATATCCCTCTTAAGGACTGGAGTCCAAAACTGAACTGCATACTCCAGATGAGGCCTTACCAGGGACCTATAAAGAGGCATAATTATGTTTTCATCCCTTGAGTTAATGCCCTTTTTTATGCAAGACAGAACTTTATTTGCTTTAGTAGCCACAGAATGACACTGCCCAGAATTAGACAACGTGTTATCTACAAAGACCCCTAGATCCTTTTCATTTAAGGAAACTCCCAACACATTGCCATTTAGTGTATAACTTGCATTTATATTATTTTTGCCAAAGTGCATAACCTTGCATTTATCAACATTGAACCTCATTTTCCAGTTTGCTGCCCAGTTTTCCAGTTTAGACAGATCACTTTGCAAAGTGGCAGCATCCTGCATGGAACCTATAGTTCTGCACAATTTAGTATCATCTGCAAAAATAGAAACAGTACTTTCAATGCCCACCTCCAGGTCATTAATAAACAAGTTGAAAAGCAAGGGACCTAGTACAGAGCCCTGCGGTACTCCACTAACAACACTGGTCCAATTAGAAAATGTTCCATTTACCACCACTCTTTGTAGTCTATCTTTTAGCCAGTTCGCTATCCAGGTACAAATACTATGTTCCAGGCCAACATTCCTTAATTTAACCAGTAACCTTTTGTGTGGCACTGTATCAAATGCTTTAGCAAAGTCTAAGTAAATCACATCCACTGCCATCCCAGAATCGAGGTCTCTACTTACATTCTCGTAAAAAGAAATTAAGTTAGTCTGGCAAGATCTATTACGCATAAAACCATGCTGGCACAAACTCATAGTATTATGATTTGCTATGAAGTCCAGTATCTTATCCTTTATTAACCCTTCGAAAAGCTTTCCTAATACTGACGTCAGACTAACTGGCCTATAGTTTTGAGGCTGAGAACGGGATCCTTTTTTGAATAGAGGCACCACATTAGCAATTCGCCAGTCTCTTGGCACAATACCAGATCTCAATGAATCCTGAAAAATTAAGTAAAGAGGTTTGGCAATCACAGAGCTAAGCTCGCTAATTACCCTGGGATGAATACCATCTGGCCCTGGACCTTTGTTAATCTTAACCTGTTCAAGTCTCTTTTGAATTTCTTCTTGTGTGAACCATTAGTGGTTTCTGTGTTATGTGGGCCTCTTTATCAAATTTTGGTTTCAAAGCCGGAGTTCCCCTTTAAAAAAAATGTAAGACTTTTTCTTTTCAGCTTATGATCATTTGAATTCACGAGAGAACATGGTAGAAGAAAGAGAGATATATCCTTAGTGGAATAAAATAAAAGAACATAAGTGAGAGATTTCCTGCTGTGAATGTCTCCTCAGGAGGAAAGACTATCCACAATTGAGTATCTCTCAAATATGATGAAATCTCACTATGGAGCGCATGGAACAAGTTCAGAAGTTTAATTGGGTGCTACCCTAATAAAGTACCAAGCACTCCAAAACTTGTAGCTATAATTGGCCCTTCTATACAGGTACACATAACATGTTAGAATAAGATGAAAAGAACACACAGTTGCTGTAGAGGAAATACAGATTCCTGCGAGCAATGTTCCCAGTACTGGAAGTTTTAGATATTACTCAAGCCAAACCACTGAAAAACTCTGACGTTCAGACTTATTTTTCATAACAAGCAAAATTACAAACAAAACAAAAAAGTCTAGACAAATGCTACTTTAAAATAGTCTTAAAGACGCAGGAATAGGGGCAACTAAGAATGGTTATTATTACTTTTATTTCTCCAATATGAGTAATGTTCTTCTAATGTAATTCATTACTTTAATTCAACATTGACATTATTCCTTTTTTGTGCAAAACAATCTACTAATTCCAGTAGGCTATCCTATACTAAATCCTATAGTCCATTTCTATAGCACAACATATTCTGACATTTGAGAGCTCATTTATTAACATAGGAGCTAACTTGAACCTTAGGGGGCAAATTTACTTATGGTCGAATATCAAGGGTTAATTAACCCTCAATATTCAACTGTCGAAGTTAAGTCCTTCGACTTCGAATATCGATTTAGGATTTAGCGCTATTCGTTCGATCAAATGAAAAATCGTTGGATCGAACGATTAAATCCTTCGATTCGAAGCATTTTAATCCATCGATCGAACGATTTTTCTTCGACCAAAAAAAGATAACTAAGCCTATGGGGACCTTCCCCATAGGCTAACATTGACTTCGGTAGCTTTTAGGTGGCGAACTAGGGGGTCTGAGTTTTTTTTTAAAGAGACAGTACTTCGACTATCGAATGGTCGAATAGTCAAACGATTTTTAGTTCGAATCTTTCGATTTGAAGTCAAAGTCGTAGTCGAAGTAGCCCATTCGATGGTCAAAGTAGCCCAAAAAAACATTCGAAATTTGAAGTTTTTTTTCCTCTATTCCTTCACTCGAGCTAAGTAAATGGGCCCCCTAGGTCTTTGCTTTCATTTTCTAACTTGTAGTAGACTGCTTACAACTTAATGCTAATCGATTGATAATTGCGTAATTTAGCACTTATGTATATCAGTCCCTTGGGACCACTAGCATATCTACAAAAAAACATGAACTGACCAAACCCAATCATGTTAATCCTCTAAAAAACCTGATCACCATCACATTATTCCATTCCATTTTCCTCCTATGGCCACATACCCATTAGTATTGATAAAAATAATCTGTTATGCATATATGTTTTAATGAAATTTAATCCCCAACAAAAACTTATGCTCTAGGGAGTGTTTCACCCAATCGACCTTTCACACATCAGCTGATATAAAACACACAAAGACAAGAACAAAATTGTCTGACTAGTGGACTAGTTTGGTGCATGTATTGAGTCCTGTTTTCACCTTCACCAGTAATAGCTAAATGTGCATGTTTTGCTGGTCCTGGGAAGTTGAGGTTTGGAAAAGCAAGAAGAAATAAATGTATAGCTAAGTCACTTAACTACAGTGCCTGTATCAGCTCTGGAAATGTTACCGAAAAATTCACGAATTTCCAGCGAAATTCACAAAACCGCGAAAAAAAAATTGCAGAAATTCACCATGAATTCGCGCCTGCCAAATTTATTCGCCCATCACTAATGTCAAGCTTAAAACTGTAGAATTAAAATTTAAAAACTATATCCCACTATGGAAGCCTACTTCCTTCAGCTGTTTGGTAAGTAGGAAAAGGTTGCAAACTTGACTCCTGGGTATTTATATCACGATATAACCCTGTTCTAACTACAATCACCAGACTAAAAAGAAACCTATATAGTTGTTGGGATTTACACAAATCGTATGAATAAAAGAGTTAAGTATTCTTATATATATGTTTTATGGAGACTAAATTGGCCAAAGGAGTTTATTTTCTAATTTTATTCTAATTATTGAAAGTAAAGTGCCTGTTAACTCTGAGGTTAATCCACAGGCAAAGGACAACGTTTTCTGATAAGGCAAATTCAAAAGACTCATTAAATAATCTTTAAACTCTGCAGTGAGTGATTCATATAATTGCCTTGAAAAAAAATACTCATTTGCATTAACCTAATTTAAATATTGCTGCTTGTGACCTGTAAAGCAAAAACATCAACTATTAAACAGCCCAAAAAAAAACATCTAGTTCATCATTTATTCTTGAAAACTATGCATAGGAATGATTATGTATAGAACTGCTGCAATGTAGGAAATACTGACATCCAATATCTTAAGGTGTGACAGCTGAACCAAATCATCTCAATTTGCAAATTATTACTTGTTGACATTTCCTGCTTGTGCCTTCGCTTGAGTCTTCATGTAAAAACCAGCTGGAACTGAAAGGGTTGAGAGTTAAGCTCCCCATAGACGCGACGATTCTTCTTGCCGAATGACCGATTTTAGGGAAGTCCCACCAATCCTTCGAAATTATCGTGCGTTTAGTGGGATTCGAACGATCGTACATCTTACGATTTTTCGGCCGACATCTGTCAGGAAATTGATCGGCCAGGTTAAAAAATCTTTGTCGGTCCCAGTGCAATCTATCTATGTTTGCAGGGCCAAGCAGGCAGCTCCCCTTTGTTTTCCTGGCAAATTGGTCTTTTTAGTTGATGGTAAATTCGTACAATCGTTCTGAGAAGATCGTGGTCTCACGATCAGGATCTGATCTTTTAAAAATCTCAACATCTATGGCCAGCTTTAGTGTATTTGCTGACAGTTTGTTTATCTATGTCATAGCGTATAGTGGACAGCTTCTCAAGTTGTTTAATAATATAAGCTTATCCACTAATACCTGCAGCTTACTGCTGCCTAAAACTGAGAACGTGGAATCTCATGCGACATATCTCCTCTTTCCTGATGTTTATACAGTCATAAAATATTCATTATCTTCATGGTTCCTATCTGCAATTTAACCTGCATTCTTATATTTCACAATATATTTGCTTGCCTATCAGGGGTGTAATTACAGAGGAAGCGGATCCTGTGGATTAAGGGGGCCCATGAGGTATAGGGGGCCCCAGGAAGCCCAAATAAAAAGCAATTTCAACATACATTATACAGGACAACTTCTGGATAATGGCCCTAAAATGAATTTGCTATGGGGCCCAGTAACATCTAGTTACAATCCGTTTGCCTATTCACAAATACAGATATACAATAAAGAGTATGAGAAACACTGCACAGTGTAGACAAAAAGCTTCGGCTACTGCTGTTGAGACTGTGTTTATAAGAACCAGCCAATTTGGTGGGCACTGCTACCCTTGTGTTTACACCAGGCTGTGGCAGCCTATTGTCACGATCGGCACCCTATATCCAGGACAAGTGCTAGGCTCCCTGGTCACGGCTCTGCTTCCACCTGTAGCAGCCGCCTTTTACTTCTGGAGGAGCCCACCACTAATCAGATGCCACCAGCTCTTAATAAGAGAGGAGCCAAGCAAGAGTTCTGGACAAGCAAAGGGTCACAATTGTTTACCAAGGATTTAGGATGGAAGGCCACACAACTCAGGAGGAACAAATGGAAAAACATGGTTAGACAGGCCGGGTCGGTACAGGCAGAGTTCAAGCAAGGTCAGACAGGCAAGGATCAGGATTGGAGAGTTCAGAATAGTCAGGCAGGCAAGCAAGAGTCAAAACTAGGATTCACAAAGAATAAGCACCCAGGAATTAAACAAGTTAGACCTAACAACAGGCAACAAATTCAAATCCGAAGTCCCTTTAAATACCTTTGAATCTTGTGCCAAAGTGCAATGACGTCATCACGTAAAACCCGGAAGTGCGCGCCGCACGTGCCATATCGGAAACCGGCACCAAAGGAAGAGGGACCGCATGGACGGCATCCACGCCGGAGGCGCAGCAGGCATCCCTCCCGGATTTCAATGTAAAAAGGCATACTCACGGGTTTCTGCACCAAACTCCGCTGTATTTTTGCATTCAGGCAGATATAGGGCCTCTGTATGAAGAAGAAAGCACCACAAACCTACACTGAAAGGATTCGTTATAATATTTGGATGGATCCACCTGTTTCAAAGCAAACTTTGTCATAACTGAGCTAATATGTAAATGTTAAAAGAAACGGTGCCCTAGCACCTGTCGACTATTGCCTCAACAAGCAATGGCACAACAGCTTGCAGGTGATTTCAATGCAAGTCTGTTAGTGATGGCTTTGGAGACTATTTAAAAATGCAGAGCTTGGAGCACATGAATCTGCCCATTGTGCCATTACCCATATATTATTATTCACAGTGCAATGTAGCTGATATGAATAATTCAACAATGAACATGAAGAATCTAAAAGCTTTGTTTCAACCTTGAAAGCCTGTGTATTCTTGCTTCGTACGAGTGCTCTTTTATTTCACATCAGTGTAACTAATCAGCATTTAAGACAAGGTGATCTGAAAATGAATGGAATTAGACAAATATTTCAAACAAGGCTACCGAATACATCAAAGTCCTTTGGACCAAGGTAAATCCAGTGATATAAGGTAGTTTGGGATGTTATGATTGAAGAAGCAGGGATGCCAAAGGGAATCAGCTATGGAACCCTGCAGTGATTCTAATGACTTTCTTCTATCAGAGATAAGCTCTGAGGTTTTGCTATTGAATTCTGAGCTTTGCTGTTAGGGAACAAGAGTAATTGGTACTGAGATTTGTGCAGAGACACCTGAAGGCAGAATAGGAGTTTGGTGAAACGATGGCCTCATGACAAGGAAAGGCAGAGAGATGGTTTCTGCTACAGGAATCTATTGAGTTTACTTACTCAAAATTGTATTCAGCTGTCACAATGGAATCTGGATTTCTTTCAAATCTTAACATACAAATTTTTACATAGTTTTTTTACATAGGTTTACATAGTTAAATTGGGTTGAAAAAAGACCAAAGTTTATCAAGTTCAACCCTCCAAATGAAACCCATACTCACATAAACTATAAATAACAAATTACAGCCTTTGCTCAGTCTTGGTTAATTTCCATGTTCCTCTACATACCTCCTGAATGCATGTTTTCAGCACAAGCTCAAAGTCCTAGATATAGTGTTTGGATTGTGGACCGCCTATGGTTCAGGACACTCCTGAGAACCACAATGAAGTGCCCTATGGTGCAGGGAACAGATCAACTCCAGTTCTATTCCTATAGGTGGTACACACTACACACTAGAGGAACCCATAAGGTAAGGAAAAGGGGGGTATAATTTGCCATGTTTACTGTGAGAATTTAACTATAACAAGTCTATATTAACTTGCATTTTAAGCAATGCCAAATCATTTGATTTTATCTACTGCTCGAGCAAAGGCTGTAGTTGGATGGATCAGGTGTGGGTTTAAGCCAGGATCAGGTTTGGTCATTTGCCTAAAGCTACCATTATTTGCAAGAATCAGGTTAAGCTAAATCTGACCTTTACTTGCTATGATGTATCATATCAAACCCAAGCGGTCAATGAAGCAAAGTTGATAAGAGATAATATGAAAAGAATCTGATAGATTAGGTCTACTACGTCAATACAACTACAGTAAATTGTAATGGTGATTCAACTTAAATTCAGAATTTTCAGTCTGTATATGACAGATGTGTGTTTATGTCTCATGAATTCTTGATACAATGGTTATTCTTGCTAATGCATGCTAGTGGCACTCAAATGTGCCTAATGTTGCACAAAACACATACTGCTTACATCAGGTTTAACACAGCAGCGATCTGCACCCACATGTTCCTTTAGTGGTGCAGGCCCTAACGGTTACTGAGGGAAGGGAGCCCTGTATGCTCTGATCAATCGGTAAGTTATCTGTCTTGGGGGCATATAAGTGGAAACCTATGGGTAGTCCATCTGCACCCTCTTAAAGGAGAAGGAAAGGTTTGGTGCACTTGTAGGTGCCAAATGTTAGGCACCCCCAAGTCATTGTATTGACTTGGTTTATACCAGTCAGCACCATGGAGCGATCTTCTTCCGCCTTCCTCTTTCTTTTCGCAGCGCCGATTCTAAGGTAAGGGCCGCCTGAGGCAATGCCGCCCCCCTCGCTGGCTTACCTGTCAGGAGGGGAGGGCAGGAAGACTAATGCGGAGAGTGCAATTGCGCTCTCTCTCATTAGTAAAGCCGAATTTCCGGTTTAAAAATCGGAAATTTGGCTATTAAAGGTATCAGGAGCGGCTTTTTGCCATCCCTGGAAACCTCTCCGGTGTTGCCAGCCTCATTGGCGGCGCGCCCCTGTGCATGCATAGTAGAACGAACTTTACCTAAAAAGTCAGCTATTTCGTTCAACTGCACATGCGTTTGCCCCGGGAAATTTGAAGAAAGAAGAAGATCATTCCGTGGTGCTCGGGCCCAGGGTTTCAGGTAAGTTAATTCAATCACTTACTTTGGCACCCCCAAGTGCACCAAGCCTTTCCTTCTCCTTTAAATGGCCGGCACAAGTTTCACCAGACAGTGTGAATATACGTGTGCAAAGAATTGTGCTTGAGTACAAACTGTCCAAGGAGTTAAAACATGTGGAGCGCTCATATATAATGTATAAGCCATATCTTTGGAATTAGCATGATAAGAGACCAGTCTACAAATGGAAATAATTCAGCAATATTTCAAGGCAGCATGTTGTTTGGTCAACTGGTAACAAACATCTCTTCATGCAAAGCAAGGGTAACCAAGCATTATCACTATCAGTATGCAGAAGAATGGGCCTTGTCAAAGGAAGGTGATGAGCCGTTGATTGCACAAAGAAACATATAATAAATGTCTTAAAGTCAGGATATGTAACGCATGCAATCAGTCTTGGAGAGTGACAGCATGAAGACATATCTATTTAAATGGGGAAAAAAAATCACGGTATTAATCTTAGTCTAATTAGGTATTGTAAACTGTGTCATTCATCAGAAGCCTGCATAGAAACTAACTAAAAAGAGTGGCACATTATTAACATACACAAACAGCTGCAGCAAGAGAGTGTCTTCAGAAATACTCTATTACAGTCTATATATATGTGTATGTACAGGTATGGGATCCATTATCCGGAAACCCATTATCCAGAAAGCTCCAAATTATGGAAAGGACTTCTCCCATAGACCACATTTTATCCAAATATTTCAAATTTTTAAAAATGTTTTCCCTTTTCTCTGTAATAATAAAACAGTACCTTGTACTTGATCCCAACTAAGATAATTAATCCCTATTGGGTTAACTTAATGTTTACATGGTTTTCTAGTAGACGTAAGGTATGAAGATCCAAATTATTGGAAAACTTCAGGTCTCAAGCATTCTGGATAACGGATCCCATAACTGTATCCAGCAACAAGATACACTGCAACAAAACAGCAAAAGTTAGTGATTCAAAAGTGCTTTAATGGTTTCAATAAACTGTATATATTTCTAGATAAGCAATAATCTTTTTTATTGTAACAATAAACTCAGATTACAATATACAATATGAAAAACAGTCCCCTTTCCCATATTGTGGCAGCAAACGTACAATAAACTACACTTCAGTCCTTCCCCCTATCCTTAGTATATGTAGATATATTGCCCAGTGTTCTGGATGTCTCTGCCTGTCAAAATAGATGTTTTCTCATAAGTTCACTTTGGTTCCACTGGGTTAAGCAGAACTTAGAGGAAGGTGAAAGGTTATCATACTTTAAAAGCAGTAAAAAGATGATTGTCACGAAAACAGGACTCTCAACCATACATAACTCTTGGGTTTGGCTATAAGGGCTTACACTCAGTCTCTTAATCACCATACACACAGGTTAGACTGAAATCAGACACCCCAAAACACACCAACACCCACAAAATTAATTCGCTGCCATCATTAACAAGCAATAGAAACCTAATGTGACTATTCCCCTGCCCACTATAACAGGTAATAACTCACACTACAACAATACATCAAACACTCTCTACTATGGTAGTTAGTCAGGGTTAGATCCTACTTGTTCAACAAGTACTCTGGCAGCCAAAGGGTTCATTTACATTCAAACACACTTTCCTGCACGCCATACTAGTTAGAATATAGGCGACTTTCCCTTTCCACACATACAAAGAGTTAATAGACTTAGGCACAAACATTTATATGGGCGAAGAGTTTGTAAGAGCACAAGGACAAAGCGTATTAAAATGTTATTTCATATTATCGCAGTAACAGTGCCTGTATATAACAATTATATTACAAAAAAGACATAGAATTGCAAAAACAGTACATAAAATAAAAGGGAATAAAACACTAAAAAAAACCTAGCCAAGTTCAGGAATTTCCTGTTGTGTCCTCTGAGACAAGAACACTAGGCATACAATCCATGGATATGGGGCCTCCTTGGATGACCTGGGGTACTGGGTCTATCACCTTTTTATTGCCTGCTGGGACATTCCCCTCATTACCTTATGCATGAGGTATTTCAGGCAAGATTCCCCAATATAAAATTGGTACTTGCCAGTACCTAATATTATAATTAAAATATGGGCAGGCTGTGATCCATATGTGGGCAATCAGAATGATACCAAACACGAATGGGGTCTCATGTTCCAGTACCCCAGGAACCATCCCTCTAACTGGTGGGTATAGGCTGGCCCTGCTTGGTATCATTAGGAAGCATGTGACCTCCTCATAACCAATATGTAAGTTATGAGGATGTGAATCCTATGACAGAGGAGATATGGATCCTATAATCCATATTTTTCTACCAACTATCCCCCCCCCCCGCTGCTCTAGGTCCACAGCTCTGTTCTTTAACCAACAAAAAACTGACTGGTCCAGCTTCCTTGCCCAAATGGCGTGACTCCAAATTGTCTCAGAAGGCAGATAGCTCTATCTATCTATCTATCTATCTATCTATCTATCTATCGATCTATCTCTCTCTCTATCCAATTGCTCTGTCTAACAAAGGATGGCACTCACAGAGCTTTAAGGGGTGGTTCACCTTTAATTAAATGTTAGCATGTTGTAGAGTGGCCAATTCTAAGCAGCTTTTCAATTGGTATTTATTATTTATTATGTATAGGTTTTTTTATTATTTGCTTTTTTTTTCTGACTCTTTCCAGCTTTCAAACTGGGGTCACTGACTCCATCTAAAGAAAACAAATACTCTGTAAAGCTACATATTTATTGACCCATCTTTCTATTCAAGCCCTTCTCTTTTTTATATTGTACCCTAGCAACCAGATCGCTTAATCTGCAAACTGGAGAGCTGCTGAATAAAAAGCTAAATAACCCAACAACCATAAGTAATAAAAAATATAAACCAACTGCAAATTGTTTCAGAATGTTACTTTCTAAACCAGGGGTGGCCAACCTTTTTTTTTTTTTTACCTGTGAGCCACATTCCAATGTAAAAAGAGTTGGGGAGCAGCACAAGCATGGAAAAAAGTTAATGGGGTGCGGATATGGGCTGTGATTGGCTATTTTGCAGCCCCTCTGTGAACTGGCAGCCTACAGGAGACTCTGTTTGGCAGTATATCTGGGTTTATGCCCCAAAACTTGCCTCTAAGCCTGGAATTTAAAAATAAACACCTGCTGGAGCAACATCCAAGGGGTTGGTGAGCAACATGTTGCTCACGAGCCACTGGTTGGGGATCACTACTCTAAACCATACTAAAAGTTGACTCAAAGTTGAACAACCCCTTTAAAGAAGAATTAAAGGTTAAAACTAAGTACGCTTTATCAGTAAGTCCTATGGAAATATACCCAAGAACACTCACAGTGCTGCTGTTCCTCCGTGAAAAGAACCACCACATTTGTTTCCTCCTATTCTTTAAACATAGGCTTCAGAATCAGATTTCCATTTTTCGGCTTAAACCCTCCCTCCCAGCTGTAAAGTTAAAAGAGCCAACAGTGAGAGACACAAGGCAGCAGGAGATACACAGGCAGGGAAGTTACATCACACCAAACTGATATGGCAGCTTCTATCTTACACAAACGTTCTAGCTTATTCTATTGTGGTGAATTTTTTTTGGAAGGAAATGCATAAGTGGCTTTCCTTCTCATTTAAAAAGCAACAAAGAAAAAGGTGAAATGGCAAAAAACTAAAGTTTATTATTCAGCTTAATCCCAATTTGCCAAAACGATAAAGTTAAATCAAGGATAGGACATATCACGAAGTAGAATAAAGTACAAAGAAAAGGTAGCAGGGAAAAATACCACACTTGCATAGGAAATGCCTCCTGGGGTTGAGCATTGCACCTAATAGGCCATTATTGAGACTCATAACAGTATTAGTGATCCCAGTGCACCCAGTATCCATAACATACAAAAAAATGAGAGCCATTGCTAGGCAACACATACATCACTGATTCCAAGGGTAAATTTGGTTTATCTTTACCAAGCCTCTTCCTTTTTAAAGGTTTCTTAAAGGGGTTGTTCACCTTTGAGTTAACTTGAGTGACATTCTGAGACATTTTGCAATTGGTTTTTATTTATTATTATTTTTAGTTTTTTTAGTTATTTCAATATTTTTTCAGCAGCTCTCCAGTTTGCAATTTCAGCTTTCTGGTTCCTAGGGTCCAAATTACCCTAGCAACCCTGCATTAAATTGAATAAGAGACTGGAATAGGGTGTGAATAGAAATATGAGTAATAAAAAGTAGCAATAACAATAAGGGGCAGATTTATCAAGGGTCGAAGTGAATTTGAGGGAATTCTCGAAGTAAAAAAATTCTAAGTCATTTTTTGGATACTTCGATCCTCGAATAGGATATTACGACTTTGATTCTTTGAAAATTCAAGCGAATATTCGATAATCAAAGTACTGTCTCTAAAAAAACTTTGATTTCAATACTTCGCCAAATTAAACCTGCTGAAATGCTATGTTGGAAGTCGAAGTAAAATCATTAGATCGATCGCTGAAATCCTTCGAACCGTTCGTTTCGAAGGATTTAATCGTTCGATCTAACAATTTTACTTCGACCGCAGGATACCCAAATTCGATGAAAAAACTTTGAGTTCAATATTCGAAGTCGAAGTATTTCAATTCGATGGTTGAATTTCGAAGTATTTTTAACTTCAAAATTCGACCCTTGATAAATCTGCCCCTAAATGTGTAGTCTTATAGAGCTTTTGTTTTCTTGATGGGGTTAGTGACCCCCATTTGAAAGCTGGAAAGAGTCAGAAGTAAGACTAATACTATCCTTTTTTTCTTATGAAGCTATATAGTTTTCCAACAGTTATACAACTGCAAACATTGCAATTTTGCTCTGCTTTAACCAATATTATTTTTTATTGATGTGCCTAACCTTTCAGTGTCGCTCTGGTGTGCATGTAAACAATGAAATCCCTGATCTCAAATAGGTCGCTGATTTCCTATGAGGCTTTTGAGACTTTCTGATCTATGAACAGCCTTAGAATCCCATCATAACGACAAGACTGCTTTGGGTGTAAAGACCTTTAAACAAACAGCAAATGCATTTCAAAAGGAGAAAATATTTAAAGTGAAATCAATGGGTTTCAACCCTGGTCTATTCAAATCAAGACTTCGTGTTCATAAATAAAAATGTATTTTCTTAAATGACAGTATCCTTTTATTTTCTCTACGAATTTGCCTTAAGGAAATATTTGCCTTAAGGAAATATTTGCCTTTTGTAATATGATAGATTTGCTTTATTTTCCTAAGGATCTATGAATGTATTATTGGCTTAGCTTGCTGTTTTCGCTAGGGTTGCCACCCAGCCAGTATTTATATAATACCAGCTAGTACTGGCATTACAATCCAGCAATGTAGTCATTGGTAAATTTGTAATTGCTTTTCCTACATTGCTTTTCCAAAACTTTCATCCCCTCTCCCAAGCTTTCATTGCCTGACGCTTCCAAGATCCGCCTATTTTCTCAACCCCTGCATAAAAGAACCTCCTATTTCTTGCCCTATGATATCAGCAACCCACCCACATGACATCACCAATTGGCGCCTCCCCCTGCAGACAATATGGAATATGAAAGATGGCAACCCTAGTTTTAGCTTGCCTACACATTCAATGCCTAGCTGGCAAATGTACTTGTGTTTCCATTGCAGATGGCAGTTTGCTAAAAAGCATTTGAACATTAAACCTAATAGGACAGTTGTGCCTCCAATAAGGATAATTATATCTTAGTTGGGATCAAGTAAAGGTACTGTTTCGTTATTACAGATAAAAAGGACATGGGTTTTAAAATTTTGAACTATTTAACTATAATTGAGTTTATAGGAAATGACCTTCCTGTAATTTGGAACTTTCTGGATATCATAAAGGGGAACCTATACCTGTATCATATATAGTGATCGTCAAATTTATTTGGCAGGTGCGAATTCCCGCGATTCACCGCCGGCAAATAAATTCGCGAAACCGCTGTGAAAATTCACCAGTGAAAATTGTCCGGCGTCCATTTTTTTGGACACCAGTGCATTTTCGCCAGTGACGGCATCAAAGAACCACCCGTCGGCGTAAAAATAAATGGACGCCTGTGCCAAAAAGGACGCCATTTTGTGAGTTTCGCTGCAAATTTGTGAATTTTCCGGCGAATCAAAACGCCACAAATTGGCTCATCACTAATCATATATCAATATTACTCAAAAAGCTCAATTTCAAATAAATAAACATTATAAACATTAATATTTTTCTTCCTTTTTAAAAATTGGGGTTCATTGGTTTAGCTCACATGTTTAGAAAATATTTGTTGCGTAATAATATTATGTTGGGAAACCCATACTAAAAGGATCCAAAATGCTGAACAGGCACATGGCTGCTCAAAGTACAATTTTCCAGAATAAATCAAATAAAAAAAGGGTGAATGCTGCTGACAGTATATATAGCTATATTTACACTTTTTGATCTTACTTATTTAATTTAATTAAGTTTTGCATACCCATAAATCACCAAAGGTAAGAAAGATTTTACTTTTAAGATTTGGTGCATGTATGTAATGACTTTTCTTCAACTAAACAGCCATCATCTTGGGTAGAAGAATTTATAGGTGTAGCACTTTCCAGCTTCTTCTTTTCCCAATTTGAAGCACAGAAATGGGTTTGCGGGAGACACTGGCTCTGATATGTGCATGTGCAGGACATGTGCTATTGACCAATCATAGCTCAGAGATGTGAAAAGTATGGGGCATCATCCTGGTTCTGGAAAAGACAGGTCCTATCCAGGAATGCTTCATGGAGCAAAAGATTTCACAGGTGTGGACTGTAACTATATGTTTAGTTGCGAATGGCCAATAAGAGTAGAAGGAGGTTAAAAAAGGGTTTAGTTGTCCTTTAATGAGCCTATTAGCATGAAAGCACAGTGTAGCTAATCATAACATATTTTAATATTTCTATATAAATTACACAGACATGAAACGTTACAATAACATTCTTTGGAAACTGGAATACAATTATATAAATGTCAGAGTAAAATTTATTACAGTAAGCCATGGCCGAATTAGGTGATTAGATACAGGAAAAAGAATAAGACTAATTCCCCGTGCATGAAAATTCTTTGTATAAATTTTCTACTTTCAAAAGAATATGGAGCTTGCATCATTAAAGCTATTTTAGTAATTTCTTTTCTAAAGAAAATCTCTATCCATCTTCTTTTAGACTGTCAAGCAATATCTACTATGCAAAATGCTTCCTGCATGGAATTCGTGTAAACTCGTATTCCTGTTTGCTAAATACAGGTATGGGATCCATTATCTGGAAACCTGTTATCCAGAAAGCTCCAAATTACGGGAAGGCCATAGAATCCATAAGATAGTGAATAAAGTACCCCCTCTTGTAAAATATAAGGATATTATAAGTTACCGAGGAGTTTCATGACCATATAAAAACACGAGGCCGAAGGCCGAGTGTTTTTATACAGGTCATGGAACTCAGAGGTAACTTATAATATCCTCATATTTTGCAACTGGGGGTACTTTATTAATTATAATACACAAATTTCAGTGAGTCATGTGACAAAAGTGACATCAGAACTCACCATTTATAACTGATGACATCAGAACTCACCGTTTATAAGGATATATTTTACAGGATATTCATGGCTTTTGTGTATTTTAAACAAATAACTCAAATATTTAAATTTTCTCTGTAATAATAAAACAGTACCTTGTACTTGATCCCAACTATTCACCCTTATTAGAGCCATATCAATCCTACTGAGTTTATTTAATATTTGTATTATTAGACTTTGGGTATGGAAATCCAAATTACAGAAATATCTCTTATCCGGAAAACCCCAGGTCCAGAGCATTTTGGATAACAGGTCCCATACCTGTATATTCTATCAACATTATTTTACCTTTTACCATATCCTGATTTGGTTTTAGTGTTGGCAAATCTGACCCAATTTGCTTTCCCGTAAATTTGTGGCAGCGAAAATTTGCTCAAATGCATTGAAGTCTATGAGTGACAATTTTTTTTTCGACGCGTGACAATTTTGTTGACGCCTGACAATTTTTTTGGCGAAACTTGGCGAAAAATGTGCACATTTTAATTTAGATTTTTATGAAAAATGTTTTACCAAAGCAGATGATGAATCATTTCTCTGATACTGATGCAGTCATACTGTATATGGTCATAGAGGTGTGAGCCTAGCAGAGCTTTATGACATGTCCAGGTAAGATGAGAACAATTACAGGAGCACATTTGCACTGTGCCCCCACTTTTTTATTACTGGTGTGTGCTAAAGCTGAAGTGGTTAAACATCATGAACAGCATTATGTTTTGGGGCGTGTCCCTGCCTCTAAAACACAGGCCAAAACTAGCATTGAAACAAAGGTTGTATTCTTCAAAATGTTATAATTTACTGCACATTTGCATACTTCCCAACATTCTGGAAACGGAAAAAGGGACAAAAAAATTTGGAGCGGTGAAAATGGTTTGACCATGCCCCTTTTTGCGGCCACACTCCCTAATTACCATGCCAGGTTATTAAACTATGAACACATTTCTGTAGTTTTTATGTTTTATTACAGTTTTACTAATGAAGGTGGATTGCCCTTTAAGCTGTGAGTCTAACTTCTCCCAAGGGACAAAACCCGCATTAGCCAATCCCAAATGACCACTGACTCAGAGGCGCTTCTGCCCTTACAGCTTCATGCGCATGTGACGTCATTGCGCATCCCGCCGCATCATGTGACATCGCCGACCAATAGTTAATGCCTGCACCAAAAGGTCTCTCACTATCACCGGCTTCCATTCTAATAGGAGCCAAAATTGAATTTATTCCAGCATATGTTATGCACAGAGTAAGGGGCAGATTTATCAAGGGTCAAAGTGAATCCGATGGAATTTTCAAAGTTAAAAAATTCGAAATTCTAAGTAATTTTTTGGATACCTCGACCATCGAATAGGATACTACGACTTCGAATTTACTTTGACTCGAAGTAAAATTCGTTCGAATATTCGATAATCGAAGTACTGTCTATAAAAAAACTTCGACTTCAATATTTCGCCAAATTAAACCTGCCGAATTGCTTGTTAGCCTATGGGGACTTTCTACAAACTTTTTCCAAGTCTTTACACATCGAATAAAAATTGTTCGATCGATCGCTGAAATCTTTCGAATCTTCGATAGAACAATTTTTATTCGATCGTAGGATTGCAAAATTCGTTGAAAAAACTTCGAATTCGATATTCGAAGTTTTTTCATTCGATGGTTTTCTGTACTTCGAAATTCAACCCTTGATAAATCTGCCCCTAAGTATAAAAGTGTCAATTAACATCACAGCGCATGAAGCAATCATTATACACTTACCCTGTTTGAGTACATAAACACCATAGATATTATAAAGGTCTAAATAACAGTAACATTTACCAAACCCACTTACAGGTTACAGCCTTCCATATTATAGTATTAGTCCCTATATCAGCTGGTAATATGGTAAAATATTCACTTTATGAAAGTGGAGCTCCTGATTTTAGTGAGGTTTTATTATTTTATATAATTGTAATCGACTTTTCAATTGGTCATCATTTTTTAATTTTACAGTTTTGAAATTATTTGCTCCATTTTAAAATGGGGGTCGCTCACCCATCTAAAAACAACATCTCTGTAAGTTGAGACATTTCTTGTTATTGCTACTTTTTCTATTCAGGCCCAATCCTATTTATTTTCCAGTCTCTTAATTAAATCATTGACACTGATGAGTGTCCCTCGTTAATTGAGCAGGAGAGAGGATGGGGGGCAAGGTCGGTTGCCTAGGGTACCACGCTGCTGGCTTGGCCTGCCATTGCCTTGGGTGCCATAATATGTTGATGGAATAAATACAGAGCACTGTGCATACAAACATTTCATTTCATGAATGTAAAACTATCTTAGGGCTGCTTTGTAATCAAAATTGTTTCCCTGAATCATTAATGATGTGCGTTCCCTACTTGTCTTCCATCAATCTGAAAATCAGAATTAGTTTTAAGACATTTAAAATCAAATCAGAAGGCAAATTAATCTTCAGTGGATTGACTTTCAGGACCCTGTATCAATCTGTATACAGAATGTCTATATTAATTAAGGTAAGACAAAGAATGACACAATGCAAGAAAGGTACCCGGCTCGTCTTTTATCATATTGGCTTTTTTTAATACTGCTTTTTTGGATTACTGTAGCTTAGAATGGGAGCATTGAAAAAAAAAATGTAAACCTGTATTCAAAGACCACAGCCTAAAATCTGAAATGATAAACGCCATACTGTATATGAAAGTGTAATAAAGCAAGAATTTCCTTTTTATATGATTGCATTTGTGTTATAATGAAAAAGACAGGGTTCATTATTGCACTAATTAAAATCTAAAGGGTTGGGAGCAATTTTCTCTGCTCTTTTCCTAATGTTAGAGATAAAAAAATAATCATCTGAGCATTACTGCTTGCCAACAAAATGTGTCCGTGTACAGTGAGGTTAACATCATTATTATAGGCACATATGTGTTTCCAGTTACTGTCCTGTCTTTGTATTGTAATTGTATTTTATTTTTCAGACAGCTAATAAAAGGATCCCAGCTGTATGTACACACCTGCCCTATCAGGATAATGGTATCTGCTATCGCTGGCAGAAATAAGGTCCCAAAACTGGGTTAAAACATGCTTATTAAAAACAATTATGCATTAAAAAAAAAACAATCAAGCACGATTGTTTTGTATTCAACATGGATTTATGCTAGCTTCATTAACATTAATTACAAGAAATAAGCAGTCAAAAATGAAGAATTATTTGTTTAAATAGGACATTAAGGGAAATTACACTGCCATATTTTGGAGCGTCCTGGACAGCATGTTATCATCTCGGTAATATATCCCATAGCTGTACAATATCTTAAGCCAGGAACTATTTTAGTGCTTATGAAAAGGAGATGGACAGGCCTCAAAATTGGAAATCACTGACCTTGGATGACTTGTTACTGTGCAGAGCATTCCGATTCATAAGCTTATATACTGTATGCATACTAGAATATGTAGCTGCAAGAAAGGAGGCAAAGCTTTCCTAGTCAGTATCTGGTGCTTTTTAAATTGTTAGGTTGCAGTAAGCAGTTGTGCCCTGTAGTGTGACAACCTACAGAGAACATTTTTAATTGTTCAGGAGTTATGGCAGCCCCCATATATACTGTATGTCAACCCATTATCATAAAAGCTCAGTTATCCCATAAAGTCCATTTTCTCTGTAATTATAATACAGTACCATGTACTTGATGGTAACCTAGCTACATTAAACTATATTGTTGGCAAAAACAATCCTATTGGGTTTATTTCACCAGGGATCCAAAGTACAGGTGATCCCTCTTCTGGAAACCTACATTTCAAGCATTCTGGATAAAAGATCCTTGCCAGGACTTGCGGAGCCTAATAAGCGAAGAGTCTCAGTAATGGCTGTCCGCTAAAATGTAGACAACGGATTTGCAAGGAAACTGTAATCAGAGGCAGGCAGAAGTCAGGAGGCAGGCTGAGATCAAACGTAATCGGGAACAGGCAGAGATCGGTAGGCAGGCTGGAGTCAGACTTGGTCGGGGACAGGCAGAGATCGGTAGGCAGGCTAAAGACAAAAGAAAAATCCGTAGACAAGCCAAAACAATTCAAACAGTTCAGGATCACCAACAGCAAGGGAAATAACCAAGTGCCGTTTATTTCCTTTAACATCTATTTAAGGGGAAGGCTTTGGCGCCAAATGTCAACGTGATGACCATGCGCGTCAAACGTAGCATGACCGCGTCTGACGCGGGTTAGCGGTCACGTGTTCGAAGACACTTGCGAGCAAGAAGACATGCGCATCTGCAGCAAGCGCAGAGGATGAGCAGTAGTCTGCACACCCCTGCGCACCACGTCCAATGGCGCCTTACAAACCTATACCAGAATGTATTAACAATATGAAGAAAAGAAATATCCAGTAAAAACAATTCCACAAACTTTACATTGTAATAAAAAGAAACACATGAATAATAACTATTAATTAATAGGGCGTATTTAACCCTATACATTTATAGATATTTCAGAGCTATAGCTGCCATATGTTAGGTCCAAACCACTATGCCACAATGGAAGTGTCCACATTCCTCTAGGCAAGCATGCAGAACCCAATTCTGACCGGAAGATAGACCAGCAACGATCAAGAATTTCACCTGTTCATGCCAAAGCAATAATAGTTTTAATATCGGGTTAGTATCCCTAAAAAAAATTATCAGTTCTGTATAATGGTCATCAAATGATGAAATCCTCTAACAAATCCTGGTAAAAATGGAAAATATACAAAAGTTCCTGGTTTGCCAATTTTAACGTAGAGCTTTAAATGATCACTCAGGTATCTATATTTCTTTTCTAAATACTACAGTTTAGTGCTCTTGCACTATGCAGTGAAACTCTGGTGCATATTTATCAAGGGTCGAATTTAGAATTTGAAAAACATTGAAATTCGAATTCAAAAAGACCAACCGAAATTAAAGACCAACCGAAATTAAGTCAAAGGTTCTTTTTTGGCCGAATAGGTCCGTTTTCGCCCGAATTCGAATTGTGCAAATCGAAGTAATAGCGAATTGAATTAGAATATAAGTATTTAAAAAAAATTGACTCCAAAATAGGTTCTAAGAGGTCCCCCATAGGCTAAAACAGCAATTCGGCAGGTTTTAAATGGCGAATGGTTGAAGATGAATTTTTAAAGAGACAGTACATTTTTTTCAAATTTAAATCGAATTTGGACTATTCCCTAGTCAAAGTACACAATAAATAGCTCGACATTCTAATTTTTTGAATTTGAAAATTCACCTCTACCTTTGATAAATCTGCCCCTCTGTGCCAAGAAGTATAATGGGCAGTGGATCATCATGCCATAATTAAGTGCAATCAAGTAGGCGACCATATGGATAGTGTTTCTACAGAGTAGCCTATCTTTTGTGTGGGTCCTCAGACTTGTCGACTGCATTGCCACGATTGTTGTGAATAAATCTATCCAACTTGTTTCTTGTCATCTTTTTCCTCTTCTCCCGGCAACTGTTGCAAGCATATTTGTCTTTTCTAATGATTCAATAAAATGTTCAAACAATGACAATTTCTGTTCACTTGTGAGTCAGGGTGGTTTGGTCATTGATACATTTGTTAATTTCCTTGGGTATTAACTGTATTTTTAAAAGTCTTTTCAAATAAGAATTAGTTCAAAGGCATCAATAGTGTTCATGCTCTGGTTCTTCATTGTCCACTTTATCCATAAAAATAAATAAATCACAATACAATAGCCCTGATTATTCTGATCTTTCTGTTTTCATCTACATCTACCAAGTGGCAGTCGGTGTGTATTTCTTGACTGCTGGATCCTTTGTTATTAATTGATCTAAAAAAGCAGTGCGGTACTTCTATTTCTATTTTCAGCTCTAATGTTGTCTGACGTTGTTTGCATTATTTAGTAATGCAAAACTTAAAGTAAGATGCAGTTTGGTCATTACAGTAGATGATGAGGATGGAAAAGAAAACAAAGAAAAGCAAGGCATGGCTTAAAAGGATTAACATTCGTGTGGGCTTGGGGATATAAGTATATATGGAAGTAAAAAGGAAAGAAGGCGGTAAGTTTGTAAGCCTCAAAGCCATTAACCAAAGGAGGACATTATAGAAATGGTGAGCTAGAGCATGGAGAATACTCAACATAAGGGGCAGATTTATCAAGGGTCGAAGTGAATTCAAGGGAATTTTTGAAATAAAAACATTTCGAAGGAATTTTTTGGATACTTCGACCATCAAATAGAATACTATGACTTTGAATTTACTTCGAATTTGATTCGAAGTAAAAATCGTTCGAATATTCGACCATTCGATAATCGAAGCACTGTCTCTTTAAAAAAACTTCAACTTCAATACTTCGCCAAATTAAACCTGCCGAAGTGCTATGGTGACCTTCTCCAACCATTTTCTAAGTCTTTACACATCGAAGTAAAATCATTCGATCGCACGCTAAATTGTTTGAATCGTTCGATCAAACAATTTTACTTCGAACATTCGATGGCCAAATTCAGTGAAAAATACTTTATAAATCAATATTCTAAGTATTTTAATTCGATGGTCGAGTTTCGAAGTATTTTACACTTCGAAATTCGACCCTTGATAAATCTGACCCTATATGTACACAATCATTGCTAAATCACAAAATTGTTTCTAAAATCCTAATGTCTCAATTGAACCCTAACCTTTATTTTGTAAACTCTAATTTGTAGGGTCCTCTCTGTAAACCCATGTTTGTTATCCACCATTTATTCCCTGCTTGTTATAACCAGGTTAAAGCACTGCGTATCTTGACAGCGCTATATAAATTAATGATGATGACATTAAAATGGAAAAGGTAAATTGCTGTGGGCAACTGTAAGGAAAGCCTGTTTAAATGGAGGGGGTTCAGAAATGTTATACTTCTCCTCCCACCCAGTGAAATAAATAAATAAATCAATCACTAAGATTGTTCTCCAGGTTGGTCTTCCTCTTTGGAGAAAATTGCACTGGTCTGTAGAATAACTAAGTACTGCATTGACATTTATGTACCTTCTATTTTTCTATAATTAGATTGAGGAATTCACAGTTACTCGGAAAAATGTAAGGGAAATGTTAGGGGCCGATTCATCAAGAGTCGAATATCGAGGGTTAATTAACCCTCGATATTCGACTGGGAACTAAAATCGTTTGACTTCGAATATCGAAGTCGAACGATTTTGCGCAAATCCTGCGATCGATCGATCGAAGGATTTTTCGTTCGATCGAACGATTAAATCCTTCGAATCGAACGATTCGAAGGATTTTAATCCAACGATCGAAGGAAAATCCTTCGATCAAAAAATCACAGGCAAGCCTATGGGGACCTTCCCCATAGGCTAACATTGACTTCGGTAGGTTTTATCTACCGAAGTAGGGGGTCGAAGTATTTTTTAAAGAGACAGTACTTCGATTATCGAATGGTCGAATAGTCGAACGATTTTTACTTCGAATCGTTCGAATTCGATCGAATTTAACCAATTCGATGGTCGAAGTACCCAAAAAATACTTCGAAATTCGAAGTTTTTTTAATTCGAATCCTTCACTCGAGCTTCATGAATCGGCCCCTTAGTGTAGTGCTTAGACAATTTTTCCATGGAGAAGTGCAGATTTCTCAGATTTGGCAGTTTAGCAACCTGTTCATACCATCTTGTACACACTTTAAGGGGCCCATTTTTTAATCCTCATTTTTTTCTAGTTAAGTTTTTTATTAGGAAAATTTAAATTTTTCATGGAAAAAAAACCCCAAAATTCTTATAGATTTATCATACCCCAAAGCTGCTAAAAATCTGAAAATATGCCATCTCAAACCTGTCGAGGTAACGTAGAAGTCAATGGCAGATGTCCTTGACGATGTTTCTTGACATCATGGTCTGCACTGGATAATCTGAAAAAGTTGGGGTTTTCGTCAGAAACTCGCTAAAATTTAGATTTTGGAGTATCAAGTTTATGATACAAATTGACGCTCAATTTTGTCATGACGTTTCGTTGTTCCGATTTTTTTCAAGAAAAATGATTGATAAATGAGTTCAATTCGTGGAAGGGAGTTAGGTTGACTGTTTTCAGAAAAAAATCTGATACATCCGAGGTTTAGGGGCAGATTCACTAAGGGTCGAATTTCGAAGTAAAAAATACTTCGAAATTCGACCCTCGAATTGAAATCCTTCGACTTCGAATATCGAAGTCGAAGGATTTAGCGCTAAATGTTCGTTCGATCGATCGAAGGATTTTTCGTTAGATCGAACGATTAAATCCTTCGAATCGAACGATTAAATCCAATCGAATCGAACGATTAAATCCTTCGAATCGAACGATTAAATCCTTCGAAGGATTTTAATCCAACGATCGAAGGAAAATCCTTCGATCAAAAAAAGTTTAGCAAGCCTATGGGGACCTTCCCCATAGGCTAACATTGACTTCGGTAGGTTTTATCTGCCGAAGTAGGGGGTCGAAGTTTTTTTTAAAGGGAAAGTACTTCGACTATCGAATGGTCGAATAGTCGAACGATTTTTCGTTCAAATCGTTCGAATCGAAGTCGAAGGTCGTAGTCGAAGGTCAAAGTAGCCCATTCGATGGTCGAAGTACCCAAAAAATACTTCGAAATTCGAAGTATTTTTCATTCGAATCCTTCACTCGAGCTTAGTGAATCGGCTTTTACAGCATTTATTTTAGCGTGGAACACGTTTTGGCTCATTTTCGTTTATTTGACCCCAGTCTTTATGCTGTTGTATAAACATAAACTCAACATTCTTCATTTATTTGCTGGAGACATAGCAGGAACTCATTTGTTTGTCTACTGCTGAAGGAACAGCTGCATTTTTCAATAAAATATTGTTGTCAGCCAAGCCATTTTGTATAAGTAACTCTGCTTCTCTTCAGTACACAATGCAATGCTCTAATTTGGTGCGCGGAATTTATTCAAATAGTGGAAGCATTCCAAAAACCCACACAGTTTTTCAACGCTATTGTACAGTAACTCATCACGATATGAAGGTTAAACAAATAAACTAAAAGGGGAACATTCTGTGAGGTCAACTCTAGAGCTGTGACACATACACACACAAATTTGTTAAGTTGAAAGTTACATTGCAAATATAACAAGAATACATTTTATATGCTCCCCTAAAAACCAGTACTAATTCCAGATTAAACAAAAAGAACGGCAGATGGCTAATAATAATAACTGCCTTGAAATTAACATACCGCGGCATGGATCTGACTGCACATGTCAATTTGGCAACAAAAGCACTGAACAACTGAAAGACATAAGGAAATTATACATCACAACAATCAGTCATATCTTTATGCAATGCCAGTTTCCAAGCAGAGGTCTTGGACAGTCAGCTAACATACTGTGAGGAATGCTAGTCTCTATCACTAGATTGGAAGCACGGATGCTAATGTGAACATTTCTTTTTCCAGCTGAAGAAACTACTTAAAATTACCTGCACATAGTACATAATGCTTTCCCTCTAGGGAGACCTGTAATAGCCATAATTCATAATTTACATGAATAATGACTAAATGGCTTGATATGTATAAACACTGAGCAACATTAGTAGTATTAGCTGAAAAACAATTTCCCCATTGGTGAAAATAAGCACATCAACTTGATACAGGTATAGGATCTGTTATTCGGAAACCTGTTATTCGGAAACCTGTTATCCAGAAAGGCTGTCTCGATTTTAATAAAAATGAGAAATTATAAAACATATTTCCTTTTTCTTTGTAATGATAAAACAGTAGCTTGTACTTGATCCCAACTAAGATATAATTCATCCTTAACGAACGAGTGAAACGTTTAAAAGCTTTATTTACTGAACTCCAAATGGCATAACCCCCGAAAAATGTGTGTTTTTTTAGTATAAAAACCGAATTTTTAGTGGAAAAAAATCACAAATTTTTCGCAATTTATTATACCCCAAGGATGGAAAAAGTCAGAATCTGAAAATCCAGGAGCCTCAGACCTGTCAAGGTTGCTTTCGTGCAATAACCCGAAGATTTCGAGGTTTTAGGGAAAAAATCTGAGTTTTTGGGTGGAAATTACGAAAAATTCGTATTTTTCATAATTGTTTCGGATTTTTTCCCGCAAACAGAATTTTAGGGAAAGTGTATTAGTGAAAAAGCCAAAAAAAAACCTGTGCGGATTTGGTCTGAGTTTTTTTTTTTTTAGATAAATTTGGACTTTGATAAATAACCCACTTTAGAGATCCATATTACTGAAAGACCCCTTATCCAGAAAACCCCAGGTCCCAAGCATTCTGGATAAAATTTCCCATATCTGAAATTTGCTTTTCTACGTCATCTTGGGGCTACCCCTGTCCCTTAGGTAGGAATATACATAGACAAACATGAAGACCATTTATTAAATAATCAAAATACACTAGAAATGTCCCTTTTTAGTTACAGGGTATGTAAAAGCACATGTATCATTAGAGCTGTGCAAAGATTTGGGGACTAACTTACAATGCCACTACAGGTACAATATTCAAAGTTAAAATCTTGGTCTGAAATTATAATGCAGTGTTTCCCAGAATTCCAGTGCAATTGTTGGCGCCTGCTGAAACTTGTAGATTAGTCACCAATTTGAAAAGAAAGGGTGTTCTGGAATTGTCAGAAGTTAAACTGAAGTGTCAATTCCCGGGGTGACATCCATAGACAATTCATTAGAGCAGGCTGAAGCAATGTCCTGGTGTAAAAAAGATGTTAGCTAAAAAAGCAGTGGAAAAAAACTTGATTACTGGCAAATTTTTTAAATACACCACTATTTACTCCAGAAATGTTTTGCTGCCAGAAATTGTTGTGCTGAGTTCAAGGAGTTTCACCAGGTATTGAGTGATGCAACATACTGTATGCCAATTTGGTGCGATTTTAGTCATTAAGGGGCACATTTGATATTCAAACTCAAATTTTCGAGCTTCATTGATTGAAAAAATATAGACAACTTGGCAACTAAAACCTGGCAAGATTGTACAGAATTCATTGGATATGTACTTGTATCTTTTATGCTATTTTACTTTTAAAGTTTGTTTTTTATACAATCCCAGCTGGTCATAATTAATGGAATAATGTGATTTTCAGAGTTTTTTCTCTCAATTTTATATGATCAAGTTTTTGCCATTACATTTTTTCCATAGCTAAGCTAGAAATCGAAGTTTTCAAGAAACTGAGTTTATTTAAGTTTAATTTAATTTAATACGTTTTTGAGTCAAGAATTTGAGTTAAGAATTTGAGTCAAATTCAAATAAATCTTCCTTCCAACAAAAACACACTTTTCTAAATATTCCTATTAGCTCTTTCTAATGCATAAATATTTCCATTACTGTGTTGTTTTATATCTATAAAGCTTTATAAATATGCCTACTATCTAACACCAACTTATACACAGCTTTAAAGTGTCCTAAGACTTACAACACCTCCATAATCAAATGTTTTTCCAATGCGTTCATGCTGTCAATGTTATGTTCCCTTATACAGTCTGAAAAAAGAAATAATGAGCTAGAAACTTTAGTTGAAAAGGTAGCTATTGAAACCATTATCTAAATGTCATGAAAGATATAAAAATACAGGCTATGCACATCTGTATCTGTTAGAAATGGTAAATCCCAAGAGTTATCTTCCCACAAGAGAATACAGTATAGTGTAGAAAAGCTAACCAATACTAAAGCGTCTTTTTTTCTGGAAATACTCTTTCTATGTGGGTTGCAAACAGAAAAGTTGAAAAAAAAGCACTCTACACGTTTTTCTTCTCTTGCGCTCTTTGGTATCGGATTTTAATATCTGATGGTATCTGTATCCATACAATAGCTTGCACGTACAGAAAAAACCTGCAAGCTAGCCCATTATGAAACCATTTTTAGCTGAAATTTTCTTTGTGTTGCAAAAGTTAAGATTGCAAAAGAAACCTAGTTGAATAATGTGCTTCTGCTGTACTCTTTGGTATCTCATGTAACAACATGCAGGTATAAAAATAATGTCCGCTAAGGGGGCGATTTATTAAACTGCAAATTTTTCGGGTTGGGCTTTTTGATGCCAAAAATCAAAAAAAGTTGTGGGGAAAAAACGCAACTTTTCCAGGATTTATTTTGAGACAAAACTGCGACAATTCTGAATCCGAAAATACTCCAGCTAAAAAACGAAATCATGTCAAAGTCAGAGGCACATGTCCTTTTTACAACTGGCAGATCTTTCTTTGATTCGTGGTTTTAGAGGTTTTCAGGTGGTTTTGACACTGGATTTTGTGCGGCAATACGAAAAAAAATCATAGTTGTGCGAAAAGCGCAAAACGTCAATTTTTTTTCTACAACTTTTCCAATTCATTCTTTTTCAGTTCCGATCATTTAATAAATTTCATGACATTCGTCGTTTTAGAGAAAATGTTAGTTGTGGTTTCAAAAACCTCCCAAGTCTTACAAAACAACACAAAGCAAGCTAGGTGCAAAGAATAAGTTACAATGATACTATGGGGCCTATTTACTAACATTTAGCTTTCCTTATTTCACTAATCGTATTTTTTCTAAAAATAATACAAAACTTCTCCAAGTGAAAAAAGTTGAGGTCCCTTATAAGTGAATGGGAGATGCACTGATCCTATTGGACCTTTTTTTAACCATTCACAGTTTTAGGGGGAAATTTACTTAAGGGCGACGTGGCTAACGCTGGCGAAAATTCAACATTGTGACGTCATTTCGGCACTTCGCCAATTTACTAACGGTAGCTGGCGTAATTTTGCTGGCATAAATTTGCCAAGGAGATAGACTCTGGCGCAACTTCGCACTCTAACGCCAGGCGAATTTTTGATATGACGAAAGAGCGTTACTATGCAAATTCACTAAGTTTTTTATTTTACTGACCTCTATCGCCAGTCCTAAAAAATGCTGGCGTTTTTTCCTATTTAAAGGGTGATAAACTGAAAAAGATCGTAATTTTTTTTTGGGGTACCATCCTTCCCCCCTACATTTGATAACATATGGCACCTAAACTATACTGTGGGCACATGTGTAGGGCATAATAACAACTTTATATAATTTTATTAAGGTTCCCTGGCCTTGTGTAGTGTAATGTATTTGCTGCACCATATACAGCCATTGTACTTTAACTGCACGCCGTATGCTAATTAGCCAACACTAGCGTAACTTCCAACTGCTGAGCGTTATTTCGCTGGCGTAGTTTCGCCAGCGTTCGTTACCCTCTGCGCTACTTCGGATCTTTGTGAATTAGCGTTGTCCAGGTGAATTTACGCCTGGCGAAGTGTTGCGATGTGAGCGAAGCCATCGCTGCCAATTTTCGCCGGTTAATGAATTTGCCCCTTTTAGAGTTTTCTGGGGGGTTTTTTTGTTTGTCCAAAATTTTGAGAGATTTTAGCGATATTCCTATTTTTTCGGATGGTTCCACACTTTTTTTCTGTTCTTACTTTTTATATTTAATATTTAATAAATTATATTTTATTTAATAACTTTCATGGCATTTGTGGTTTTAGAAAAATAGAATTTCATGGTGGTTTAGCTCTAATACCACCTAAGTCATTCAATATTATTCAGACATCAGCAAGCAAATGAGCATAAAAAGGAAGGAAGCTTATATATAATAAGATTGTAAGACAACAGGCAAATTAATCGTAGTAGTATGCTAAGGACCCCAATCCCCTTCCCCCATGCTAAATTAACAAGAAATGAAAGGCTCACCTCCTGCAAATGGAAAAGACTGGATTAACACTCCTGTCAACACATTTAATTGAAGCAAGGTTTTTAATTTGCTGCATGACAATATCATGTCACCGATTGTTGTACACTCAAGCAGAAATGTTGCTATATAGGTGATAATGACCTCTAACAAATTGGAATGTATTACAAACATGCAGACAAAGGACAGCTGGGTAACAGTGAACATACCATTGTCTAATTCAGTGGCATAACTAGATATTACTGGGCCCAACAGCAAATTATTTTCCAGGTCCCTAAAATGTCTAGAAGTTGACCTGTTTTACCAATAGTTATTGAAATTGTATATCAATTAGGGCCTCACGGGGCCCCTGTAGCTCCTGGGCCCCCCTGCAGCCGCACTCTCTGCTTCCCCTGTAGTTACGCCCCTGGTCTAATTTAATGTATGCTATTAAAAACAAATGTACACTTAGTCAACAAAGCGTGTAAACTTTAAGGAGGTTATTTATAAAAAGGTCGAGTTTAGAGGTTTATGAGGTTTTTTATACCTCCAGTGAACTCACAACTCATATGTTTTCAAATCGGTGAATCTAATTCGAATTAATCAAGTTTTGGAGTGAAACCCACTGAAAAAAACTCATAATGAAGACTACAAACATCTTCAAATGGTTCAAGGAACCTCTGACATTGACCTCCATGACCTCGACAGGTTTTAGATGGAGTATTTTCAGATTCAAGATATTTCTAGCTTCAGGAGTATAATAAATTAATTGAAAAAGCAAAACTGTTTAATGATTTATTTTTCTCATTATTTGGGATGAGTGAACAGTACAGTTTAGTGGGAAAAAACTTTGCGACTTCGCCAGAGGAGCTGTGGTCTATATCAAAGTTAAAAAAAAAACACGATCATCTGCCCCTTGCCTACCCCATCAACCAATGGGAGGAGGCACAAAGTCATTGGTACTTTTTATTAGTTTTTTTATATTCAGGCCTCTCCTATTCATATTCCAGTTGCTTATTCAAGTCAATACATGGTTCCTGGGGTAATTTGGACCCTAGCACGCAGAGCTGCTGAATATGAAAATGAAAACCAATTGTAGATTGTCTCAGAACATCACTCTCTACATCATACTTAGAGTTAATTTAAAGGTGAACAACCCTATATGGATCTTGCATCCCACTCAAAGATAGCTGCTGGTGAGACTTGGTTCCTGAACAGGAGGAGAAGCCATCAGAGACAAAGTGCAAGCTACTCTTAGATCTTTCTCTTGAAGTTCCCAGCATTTCCCAGGTGTAGTCCTGCCCTTAAGCCCATCTGCTCTTTCTGTGCATGGGGCATGAAGTGGGGTTGAGCAGTCATGGAAGACTTGCTGGAGGATAACTCTAAAGGGCATTAAGTACTGAATGCTCCCTTACCGTCTCTTGGTAGACTGGCTTAAATAAATAAATACCAAATTCTCCTTTTTCTGTTAAGGGGATTACAATAGTGCAGTGGAGCACAAAATTAAAAGCAAATAAATGTTCTATATCTCTTCTTAAATGGAAAATTGACTATTGCATTACAATTGCAAAAGCCAGCAAAAAATAACTAAAAAGGCAAGAGCCGTATTCATCCAAGCAGTTCTGCATTGCCTTCGGTGTGGCTATCACTTCACTAGCTCAAGTCTCTAGTAATTTGCCTTACTCAGCTGCTCTTAAAAGTGCTAATGACAAGTTGCATTTTCCTTACAATGCAGTTTACACTTGTGTAGGTTCCAAAAAGGGAAACAGTTTTAGTGTATAAAATGTGTTATCTTTTAACTGACCAGTATGTGAATGCTGCAAATTATTCGCCATAATGTTTCTAACTGATTTTTAATTACATCTACAAAAACAATACATAGGCAGCAATCTGTTACTCTGTACAATCTGCTGTCCTTTTTCAAGTATATCATAAGACGTTAATGGCATATACAGTACGGAACAGCAAATTCCTAAAGATGTTTGCTAGGATAACAGCCATTCAGCACATTTTCCTATAACCTTAAGTATTTTTATCAAGTGGTTTAATTTTCTCTTTATTTTATTTATCTGTTGAACCTTAGATCTGATGATTGTCTCTGGTAATACAGGTATGGGATCGGTTATCCTGAAAGCTTTTATCCAGAAAGCTCTAAATTACACAAGGCCCAAAGACTCGATTATAATCAAATAATTAAAATGTTTGAAAATTTCCTTTTTCTGTGTAATAATAACCAACTAAGATATAATGATTTCTTAGAAGAGGCAAAACAGCTCTATTGTGTTTAATTAATATTTAAATCAAAATTTAGTTGACTTAGAGCCTTTTTTTTACTAAAACTCAAATGAATCAAAATTTTTTATAAAATCAAAACCAACCAAACTCCCTTCCACAAATTGAACTCATTCATCAATGCTTTTTCTCGAAAAAAACCAAAGCGACAAAATCGAGTGGCAATTTGTATCATACGGTTGCTGCTCCGAAAACTTAACTTTATAGAATTTTCAATGCGACTTTTTCGGACAAAAACCCTGATTTTTTCAGATTATTCAGCACTGATCACAATGTCATGAAACAACTTCAGGGATTCGAGTTTTCCCTCTAAAAACCTCGACCAGAAAAAATTAAGGTTTAATAAATGTGCCCCTTTAAGGTATGGTGATCCAAATTACAGAAAGATCCATTATCTGGAAAACCCAGGTCCTGAGCATTCTGGAAAACAGGGATGGAATAATACTGCATGCAGATTTTTAATCAGATCTGATATATGAATGGCTATGTATTAATTTACTTTGTGGTCTGACATAAAGTTCTCAGTTCGTTTGCAAGTCTGTCTGTGGGATCTGTGAGTGCCTGCTGTTTTCTGTTTGGCTGGATACCTTCACCTTGAGCTGTAGGTCTGGAGCATGTGCACCCAGGCCCCACGTACTACTGGTGAGATTACTAATTTATTGGTCTTGCGTTGGGAATTCTTTTCTTTCAATGTATTACTGATATCTGAAACCCCATTATCCACAAATCTCCAAAATCAAGCAATGCAATGTCTCAAAATATCCTATTTAAAGTACATGGAAAGGTAGGCACTCCAATGTGAAAACAATCAATACATATTTCCCCAGGCCAGTGCCACAGCCATTTTACTCATCTTTCTAGACTGTCCCTAGCAAGGGATGACACACATACAGTAGAGTAAACCCAAAATTATCTTGCTGTGCATGCACAAGTCTAAGCTAGGGATACCTGGAAATAAGGTAAGACTTCCAGTGATCGTTACATAGTTACATAGTTAAATTGGGTTGAAAAAAGACAAAGTCCATCAAGTTCAACCCCTCCAAATGAAAACCCAGCATCCATACACACACCCCTCCCTACTTTTAATTAAAATTCTATATACCCATACCTATATTAACTATAGAGTTTAGTATCACAATAGCCTTTAATATTATGTCTGTCCAAAAAATCATCCAAGCCATTCTTATAGTCATTAACTGAATCAGCCATCACAACATCACCTGGCAGTGCATTCCACAACCTCACTGTCCTGACTGTGAAGAACCCCCTACGTTGCTTCAAATGAAAGTTCTTTTCTTCTAGTCTAAAGGGGTGGCCTCTGGTACGGTGATCCTCTTTATGGGTAAAAAGGTCCCCTGCCATTTGTCTATAATGTCCTCTAATGTACTTGTAAAGTGTAATCATGTCCCCTCGCAAGCGCCTTTTTTCCAGAGAAAACAACCCCAACCTTGACAGTCTCCCCTCATAATTTAAGTCTTCCGTCCCTCTAACCTCTAACCGTTGTGCTAGTTTTTTTCCTAATACATTTGTTTCCTAAAAGGATTACAGACCTAGGGGAAATTTTAGCAGTCCCATTGAATTCTGGATTTGTGACTCTCTGTAATTATAAACCAGTACATCCCGGGGCTGCTAAAAGTACTCTACATCATAGCAGTGTATACTATAAAAAAAAGACTGGCCTACTCTCCTTGTGAAATAGAAACAGCCCTAGTAATCTTTTAAATGTCTGGAAGTCAGAAGCTTTTCTCTCTTTATAACAATTCCTATTTGTGATGTGCGGTTCAGAAAAAACTCAACCCTAACCCACAAAACCTTAGACCGCACCTGACCCTTACCCGCAAAATGTTGCCATTGTAGGACCCACACCCAACCCCTACCTGCATCTTCTTGTTATGTACTCTACTTCTGTGCATGTCTTTGGTTCCAAGACAGGGAATCTATTGGAGCAGTTGAGGAGTGTATTTCCACACTTTGAGCCTCACCAATCACTAACCCACAATGGTTGGTCAAATGTCAACCTGAACCCGCCTAACCAGTGATCAACCTGTGGGCCACCATAGGTTTTGGGTCAACTCGCACATAATTCCTAGCTCTCACTAGGTTTTGGGATTATTTTTTAACAATCAATGGTCAATTTGATATAATAGTACTTTCCTGACATGGTGAAACATTTGGAGTTAAAGGGTATGTAAAAGCAAAAAAATAAAATCCCATTTTGCTTTCTTTAATGAAAAAAAAACATATCTCCAATATACTTTAATTAAAAAATGTGTACAGTTTTTATTAGAAACCTGACTGTATGCAGTGAAATTCTCCCTTCATTTACTGCTGTGGATAGGAATTGTCAGACGGTCCTTAACTGCTGGGCAGGGAAACAATCATACTTATGAACAGCAGGGGGAGCCCCCACCTTACTTCCCAGCCCTGCAGAACTCAAGCAGCTTTGTTTGTTTCCCTGTAGAGCAGTTGGCGACTGTTTAGAGATTTGTATTGGATTTTATTTTTGCCCTTACATACCCTTTACTGTTTCCAACTCCAGCTGCAGGGACAAAGATCATGGAGCCAAATTTAAACAGATAAACTGGGATTCTATTTGGGGGAATATTTTGCTGCAGCCACTGGTTCTGCAGAGTTGGAGGAAGTTTGTATTAAACAATACAAAAACTATAAAATCCACATTAGATTACAAGACAACACAGGATCCAGTGCATTCTGTCTTTTCTGATTATCAGTCTTGCTGTATCGGCTTCTGGCACATATTATTTGACTTGTGCTGTTTTGATAATTTATGATGATCCTGAAGCAGCTCAGACCACACTGAGCATGTGCACAGAAGTCTTGCAAAGATGTTTAACAAAGTTACAAGATGGTGACCCTCTGCGACCAACTTTGAAAGCATAAATGATATATTTGATTAGGCTTGTGGTGCAGTGAGTTCATGTTTATGTTTAGTATACAAAATATAATGTGTCTAGCCTTATTCTATTTTAGACTTTACTTCCCCTTTAACTGCGTTTTTGAACAAAAAAAATTCCCATGACAGTATCCCTTTAAGTTTGAGGTAATTTTGACCCATTTCTTTGTGATTCTTTAACCCTATATAAAAAGGGAATTTACACAATTAGGTGTGGCTAGGCATGGGTTCAGCTGAGGATCGGTTCAGCTGAGGATCACATTTGATGTGCTATTAACTATATGATACAAGAAATGTATTGGTCTGTTGTTGATCACAGGGCAAACATATTCATATCTTATTGACATTCCTTAACTAACTATACCATTTTTTTGTAGAATAACTTATCACAAGTGCAAATTGTTACATTTTGAAAAAGAAAAAGCTTTACAACATGTGCAAAACATTCATTAACGCAACTCTTTGATTTAGATTTTTTTCCCATAAATGGCAAAACAATCTTGCCTTTTTACTTGCTATAAATTAAAAGAAGAATACCAGAGCATTATACCCTTGTGTATTTATACAGTTCTCCTATAAATAAAACTAATTAAAGCGCTTCTGTAAAATCTGGCTTTTAATTCTACAGAACAAATAACACTTGCAAGCGAAGCTCTCAGAGACAGTTACAAGTGTTATCAGCAACAGAAACACAAACATCATATGGGAAAAAAGAGCTTTAATATTTAGATTGCTAATAAATTTCATTTCCAGATGCTATTTTTCTTTTAGTTACCTATTATATGTACATGGTACATATAATAGGTTATATGTTGATTAACAAAAGCAAATTGCCAGGAAAATTAATATATAACAGCACTTTGGTGTAATGGATATAGTCAAAACATTCACACCTAGTGTGTTTACACAATAGGAGGAAAATGTGCATTTTATTATGGAAGGGAGTTCATTGCAAGAACTACAAATAAATAGACCCAATTATGGGCATTGAATGCCCCAAGGGAACAGTTTGTCCAATCACACTTTGTAGTGCAGCTCATATAACATCATAAGACCATTATTGTACACAAGACTCCATTATGAACTTGTGTCTCACAACAAAATTCCTTGATGAAGGTATGAGAGAAGGAAGGGATTGTTCTCATGGCTTTGAAAAGCACCAAAGCACAAAAACATCTTAATCAATTGTAATCAAGTCTGGGTGCAATGGTGATCTTATATTTGTATACCATGTCATGGTTATAACCATGGCTAAAACACTGCAACCAGAATAGTTTAGTTAATAAAGACAGTATATGTTTGATACAGCTATGGACCATGCAAGATAAGTTTTAGGCATACCATGACAACCTATACATTCCAGATCTTGCCCTGTTTGTGCTAACTACCCCAACCCTCACTGTGGGCAGGTGTGAGCCCCGATTGGGAGATTGTTCTTGGTCTGTAGTTAATGCTTTTGAAGTAATGAGTCAGAATTGTTGGGTGTAAATGGAACAGTAGTTGGGTGTTCCCGCACTGTCTTGAGAGTGCTTACAAAAAGGGGTATTAAGCTATATTAGGGGTCCCCATCCCTTTTCACCAGTGAATAACACTCAGATGTAAGAAGTTAGGGAGCAACGCAACCATGAAAAATGTTCCTGGGGGTGACAAGTAAGTGCTGTGATTGGTCATTTGGTAGCCCCTATATGGACTGTCAACCTACAGGAGGCTTTGTTTGGCCTTAAACATGTTTTTTAATTAACCAAATCTTGCCTCCAACCAGGAATCCAAAAATAAGCTCCTGCCTATGTCTGTAGTTAATCTATTCAAAGTAGTGAGTCAGAATTGTTGGGTGTAAATGGAACAGTAGTTGAGTATTCCCACACAAACTCTCTTGAGAGGGCATCCAAAAAGGTATTAGGCTAGATCATGGGTCATAGTAACATAGTAAGTTAGAGTTTGAACTCTATTTTAACCTGCCTAACTGCTAGTTAATCCAGAGCAAGGCAAAAAAAACAATTTGCCTCAAAGGGGGAAAAAATTCCTTCCTGACTCCAAAATGGCAATCGTACCAGTCCCTGGATCAACTTATACTATGAGCTATCTTCCATAACCCTGTATTCTCTCACTTACTAAAAAGCAATCCAACCCCTTCTTATAGCTATCTAATGCATCAGCCTGTACTACTGATTCAGGGAGATTCAAGGGTCCCCAACCCTTTTCACCCATGAATAACACTCAAATGTAAAAAGAGTTGGGGAGCAACACAAGCATGAAAAATGTTCCTGGGGTTGCCAAGTAAGTGCTGTGATTGGTCATTTGGTAGCCCCTATTTGGATTGTCAACCTACATAAGGCTTTGTTTGGCTGTAAACCTGGTTTTTATGCAACCAATATTTGCCTCCAAGCCAGGAATTCAAAAATAAGCTCCTGTTTTGAGGTCACTGAGAGCAATATCCAAGGGGTTGGTGAGCAACATATTGCTCATGAGCCACTGGTTAGGGATCAATGGACGAGATAATGAGCATGGAGCACCCAGCATACTTCAGGCCTGCATACAATTTAAGTACATTGTGTAACTGCAGTGTTTGCTATTATTGCTCTTGCCATTATTAGCACTATAATTTGTTTTCACACTTAGAAAAGGTATGTGTACTCTTCTCTACTTCTCTGCTAGGACTGCCTGATCCCGAGGACTCACTGACCAGAGAACACTCTGTACTCTGTTTTCAGCTCTGTTCACATCATCAACCTCTAAAACAAATGCTGCCTTATGCTAAAGATAAAAGCTGACTTCACATACCTTGATACAAGCAGAAAATCAATAGCATATGCAGCCTTTATCAAACTACCTTTGTCACATTCACTTACTGGGTGTAAGAAAGCATGTGCCTGGGATCTTTGTTCACTTTGTACATTAGTTTAGGTATTGCTCTTCTGCTTAATGGACATGGTCTGGCCTAATGTCTATTAAGATACAGTATGCACTTAAAGCACTTCAATATAATAAAAGATTTCATCAGCATCATTTCACAGACACAGAGTCAAGATGTACATCACACTGTTGTTGTGCTGAAAACTGAGGATTGCTCTAAAAAGCCTGAATGGTGCATAGTAGAGATACCTGGGAGTTTTTGGTAAATTTCTGTAAAAGCGACAAGCTTCATAAGGGGTCTGTTCTTTTTGTTTCCATATAAGAGTAATTTACATGTATGTCAGACAAAATTGAATGCAAATAATGCATGTAATAACATCATTTGCATTAAAGATGTACCAAATCCAGGATTTGCTTCATAATTTGGCCAGGATTTTAGTTCAGCCGAATCAAAGTGCCTGGCCAAACTGAATCCAAATCCTTAAAATCACATGACTTCTTGTCACACAAATAAGGAAACACACAATTCTCTTTTGCCCTTCCTTGCTCTCATTTGAATATGCAAATTAGGTTTTCGATTCGGTTTGGTATTTGGCTGAATCTTTCATGAAGAATTTGGGGTGTGGCCGAATTCCAAAATAATGGACTGGGTGCATCCCTACTTTGCGTCCAAGAACGCTTCTTGCACTTCCATGTAGATGTGCTGAGCACCATTGTGTCTGTTCTGCCTCTTCTAAAAGGCATTTACTTATCAGGTAGTGTGCAAAGTGTTGTATTCAGATGAAATTCTGAGGTTGTACCCACATCAGTTACATGGCATGCATCAAAAGAAACACAAATGCTAGTGTACACAGTCATGAATTAGATGTGGCTAACTTCTTTATTGTATATTGTGTCCAGTGCATGCACTGAAAATCAAGTTAGCATTCAATTTACTTGGAGTAAGTGTGGTCTGATGCAACTCACTTTGGAAACCCTGGACTACCATTACATACAGGGTGACGGTAGCTTGAGGGTTCATGATTCTTCAGCACTTGTGTTCAGTGCAACTATGTTTAAAGGGATTCTGTCAGGATTTTTATGATGTAGTTTAGTTTTTATTTCTACATTACACTTTTTACACTGCAAATGATATTTCATTCCTGAACCAAAAAATGTATTTTTTTAGTTTAGTAATATTGATGTGTAGGCAGCTAACTCGGGTCATTTTGCCTGATCATGTGCTTTCAGAAAGAGCCAGCACTTTAGGATGGAACTGCTTTCCAGCAGGCTGTTATTTCTCCTACTCAATGTAACTGAATGTGTCCCAGTGGGAACTGGATTTTACTATTGAGTGTTGTTTTTAGATCTACCAGGCAGCTGTTATCTTGTGTTAGGGAGCTGCTATCTGGTTACCTTCCCATTGTTCTGTTGTTAAGTTGCTGGGTGGAAAAAGGAGGGGCTAATATCACTCCAACTTGCAGTGCAGCAGTAAAGAGTGACTGAAGTTTATCAGCGCACAAGTCACATGACTGGGGGCAGCTGGGAAACTGACAATATGTCTAACCCCATGTCAGATTTCAAAATTAAATATAAAAAACTACACCTGTACTTGTGGTAATAAATTATTATTTTGATGAATCATTTACAGGGGCGTCTATTGAGGCTGGGGAACCCTGGAGCAACCTCCACCATGTGGCAGTGATTCCAGGGTTCCCACAGTGCCTTGCATCAATAAATATGACCAGTGAGTTTGACACAAATGCCTTTTTGTTATCATATCGTATGGAAGGGACACAATACAAACTCACTAGATAGCTACTACCTGTGCCAGTTAGCTACTCCATACTCTTGCAACTGTATTCATTTTGAGACCATGGCAAGCATTCCCAAGTGCCCAAAATTTAAGCTGGAATTCTAAAAAGAATAATCACATTCATTTTTGGGTAAAATACATGGTGTATTTATGAAAAGTTGTGTGAAATAAACAGTGAATTAATTAAGTTGTGTTATTTTCCTTTATTTGATGCTGTTCGTCATGGATCCCTTATACCATTATGTTACACCACCTCAGACTTTGTGTAAGCCATTAAATCAATAATAAAAAATTCAGGCATGTGAATGCGGAAAGAGTTTGCTGTGAAAATCAGTTGAAAAACTGAACAACGGATGACACAGTTTCTTAAACAGCAATTTGCATGTGGCTCCTGCTTCCTATGCCAGAATTTTCCACTACGAGACTGAAAGCAATGCACATCTTAATAGAAACAGCAATGGCTGGTATTCTGTGGTGTATCTGATTGCTATTTTTTTACACAGCATGGTTAGACCGGCCTCTACACATGTGTAAAGGTGATAGTTGAATTACCTCTCTCTTTCATGCTGTTCATGGGGGGCTGTATATTGGAGCACAGCTGGTAGTAAGGATTTGTATTCTACTGGCTAACAATAAGCCAACACTTTCCCGCAATTGAATGGCATGAGTTGTGATAGTATTTTATACAGAGAAGAAAGGACAATGTGTATACTTCTCCTACTTTCTTCAATGTTTCCTTTTCTCCATTATCTGCTGCTGCCATGTCCTCTGTTTCCCAGATCCCTGTATCTCTCCTTTTCAAATTAATATGGCTGTCATCTGCATAAACTTTATACATGACCTCATAGCTGTCATTCTTTGTTTCAATCCATTGCTGACCTTTTTATTATTAATATTATTCCCGCTGAATAATCTGAGGGGATGAGTTCATATTCTTGAAAAAGCAATTGCAAGAGCACAGTATCTAAAGCTGTTTGTACACACACACACACACACACACAAACAAGGGAAAACAGGTGCATGTAAGAATGTTTGTGTGTGTCCATACCTCTGTCCATAGTTCTGGTCCAATGCACTGTATCTCTACCTCCAATAAATACCACCTGTCCTTAAATTCTAGGGCACAAGCAAGTCACATATGATTATTGTTGGGTCTCCATGCTCCCTTTCATCACAATTTCCTAAAAGAGCTAACAATTATTTTCACATGTTGGCATCTATGTTCTAGTGATGTGCGGGCGGACCTAATACCTGCAGGTCGGGGGGTTCGGGCCAACCTCGCACCTCCTTTCCAGGTCGCAGGCGGTGCGGGTTGAGCTTTTCTGACTGCTCTCCCCGCCCGTGACCTTCCAAATACCGCTTTTGACTTCCAGGTTGAACTTTTATAGACACGCGCCTCTCGCCCTGCCCCTTTACTGACATCATCGTCAGGGGCGAGTCAGCAAGGGTCTATAAAAGGAACTCGGAAGTCGGGATCAGACGGGTGGCGGGCGGGTTGGGAAAAGCCCAAACTGCACAATATACTATGTTCTCATTTTTTAAGCACTGCCCCCTTCCATAGTGGGATTTAGGCTTGTCTTGGCAAAACTGTTGTTAGGTATCTAAAACCCTAATGATTCTTGTTTGCCATAAGAATCCTATATAATAAAGTTGAAGTGTCTCTGCGTCCAGTCCCTGTGTCCGTGGGATTGCGCTACTGCGCATGTGCCCCACGGACCGTCTCTGGCGAATGTTTGACTACATATGTTCTAGCGCCCGTTAATTTAACGGGCTTAATGTCTAGTATTAAATATTTAGGGAATTTGGCTTCAAGATGCTGATTTCTTCATTTTTAAGGATACAGTTAAGTTGCTTTCTAAGCTGGACCAATGTCATGGAGATTGAAAAAAAAAAGCAGCCTTGTTAAGAAGGATTTTATCTAGCCCATAAACTACCTTTTGGTGACCTGAAATAGTTTAGGACTTGGTAACCCTCCTCTGAAGGTACTGAATTGCAAACTCAACTTAGATATTTAAAGACATCAGCCTAACAACAATGAAGTCCATGGCAAGTATGCCTAAACCATGCTATGTTACAGACCTGGCCATGCCCTCTCCAAAGCCCTAGTTCCACCCAAGCCAGGAATAAACTTTTTTGGAGGGTTTAGTCATGTAAGACATAGCTGCATAGAAAACAAAACATACATTTGATTAGTAGTTATCTATACAGCATGAATATAGTATGGGTATGTTTACAAGATCGTATCTTTAGGGCCATGACACAGAAGTGACTTTTAGCTAAATACTTCAGTTGGTTAAATCATTCCATTTTTCCATTTGGGAGGTCGGTGGTAAAAGACAATGTGACCTTTCTCCAAAAAAACGACACAACCTATTTTTGCTTTCTTTAAGTAGTCAATTGTAAGGCACTCATAAGGCTAAGCCCTAAAGAAGATTCACAAGCAAACAATGCATCTGATAGATCAGCAGTGTATTCTAAGTGCAGGGGTCCATAGAGTTAACTACTTCTACTCCTCAGGATGTCCCTGATCGGTGACCTATGCCCTGTGGTAGGTAAATATTCCCCATAAGCCCAATGGTACTTGTTCCCTTGCATATAAAATGGGAGTAAACGTGTGCTTGGTCTCTTTTTGGACTCCACCATAGAAGGAGGTGGATCTGTCAAAAGGCCTGAGGTGGAAGTAGACCTCAGTATTTGATGAGAAGCAGTTGGATCCTTAGGAACCCACATCTCTGGACTGATGGTTATATGCTATTGGGCAACACTGTATAACCCTGGGCTGATTCTTACTGCTGTTAAGTGTATTGTATATCTCTGGGCTGATTCTCACTGGTATTGGGTGCTACTGTATATCTCTGGGCTGATTCTCACTGGTATTGGGTGCTACTGTATATCTCTGGGCTGATTCTCACTGGTATTGGGTGCTACTGTATATCTCTGGGCTGATTCTCACTGGTATTGGGTGCTACTGTATATCTCTGGGCTGATTCTCACTGGTATTGGGTGCAACTGTATATCTCTGGGCTGTTTCTCACTGGTATTGGGTGCTACTGTATATCTCTGGGCTGATTCTCACTGGTATTGGGTGCTACTGTATATCTCTGGGCTGATACTCACTGGTATTGGGTGCAACTGTATATCTCTGGGCTGTTTCTCACTGGTATTGGGTGCTACTGTATATCTCTGGGCGTTTCTCACTGGTATTGGGTGCTACTGTATATTTCTGGGCTGATTCTCACTGGTATTGGGTGCTACTGTATATCTCTGGGCTGTTTCTCACTGGTATTGGGTGCTACTGTATATCTCTGGGCGTTTCTCACTGGTATTGGGTGCTACTGTATATCTCTGGGCTGTTTCTCACTGGTATTGGGTGCTACTGTATATTTCTGGGCTGATTCTCACTGGTATTGGGTGCTACTGTATATCTCTGGGCTGATACTCACTGGTATTGGGTGCTACTGTATATCTCTGGGCTGATTTTCACTGGTATTGGGTGCTACTGTATATCTCTGGGCTGATACTCACTGGTATTGGGTGCTACTGTATATCTCTGGGCTAGTACAATAAGCTAAAAACATAAGCTACTGCTAGTCTAATTCTCTGTCAGACTGTATTTCTTCAATTGCAATAACATAGAATCCTGAGCATTTTAAGTGCCTTGTCATATTTTAATATAATAGAAATCAGTTTAAATTGCATTCCACTTCCAGAGAATCTGAACTGCAGACTGTAAGTTTATTATGTCCACACAGAAATATCCAGCATTGATTAGATTTATTAAGAGAGAAGACATGTGCTATTAGGAGACATCATTAGAAAACCTTTAGAGGGTTTTTTTCACGTCAATAAGATTGCTGCTATCAGCTCTTAAAGCTCTTCATGTTAAGGGCTGTTAAGTATAGCTAACAGTAATCACATTTTAGTTACTTGTTTAACGCATCAGCATTATATTTAACAACTGAAGTGTAAAAGAAATGGAAGTAGATGTTCCATAAAATACAATAGAGATTGACTGTCAACTGTATGTATACAACAAAGAATATATATAGCAATGGCAAAACTGGCTTTAGAATCCAGTATTTCAGTTAACACTGTGTAGAATTATGTGATAGATGGCAATTGAAAAATATCTTCTATGAGTTAATTTCATTATAGGAGCACTGATGTGCTTTGATATTGATTCCAGCAATGAATGAAAAGCCGATACCTCTTTATGCATCATGAACAGTGTTGAGAGCACCATGGAATAAAGCTTGGGATCACCCCGTTTGATGCATAAAGAGGTATCGGCTTTTCATTCATTGCTGGTGTGTGGCTAGGCCAGTGCCAATACCTGCATCCCCTCCTGTCTATCGACTATCGTTATTGCACATGCTTTGATATTGATTGGCATCTTTTAAATAAATTGGCTGTGGGGCAGCAATAAAAGTGCCCTGTTCTCCCCACAACCCACAAGTGCCCATTACTTAGTATTAAGGGAAGCAACACGTGGACTGATTTTCTTTAAAGAATGACCAAGTGAGATTCAGAATAAGATTACAGACACTGCTTATTGAGTCACCCGTAAATGTAGCAACAAGAGCATTGCCCAAAAGCTGCTGATTTAGCATGCCTGTCCTTGGTCCACAGGGTCATATGAGTTAATGATCAGGTTTAAGGAGGTTTGGGTAACAGGACAATCATGTCCATGAGCTTTGAGAGAACTCCATTGAGGATTATAATAGAGTGAACTCAAGAGGCAAAAACACTTTTTTGTGCTCAACTCAGATTACAATATTATTCAAAACCAGTAGTGCCAAACATGTTGCTCACCAACACCATGGCTGTTACTTCCAGTGACCTCAAAGCAGGAGCTTATTTTTGAATTCCTGGCTTGGAGGCAAGTTTTAGTTTAATAAAAAAGTTGTGGACTGCCAAAAAGAGCCTCCTGTGCTGTGTCCACATAGGGGCTACCAAATAGTTAATCACTGCCCTTATTTAGCACCTCCAGGAATGGATTGATGCTTGTGTAACTCCCCAGTTTTTACATTTGAGTGTGGTTCACAGGTTAATAAAGTATGTGGACCCCCGGTCTATATGATAGAACTTCAGCAAATAAAATGCCTTTATCAGTTTCCAGCACAGAGTCCCAAAGTTTCAACTCCATGGTTTTGTGTCAAGCTTGAGTGCAAGTCATATGGACTTTTTCTTGTGGATTCTGGTGTATGGGAACACTTGGCAGACTGACACCCAAAGGATAGAGAATTATATAGGAAGCTTTGACACTCTATAATGTATGACTATTTCAATAAGCAAAATAGAGTACAAGATATATTACATTATAAGAGTTTAATGGGTAAAACCCAAGGGGTCATTTCAGATCACAATGTTGTGGATGCACAAATTCCCCTGCATTTTTTAAAAAAAGCGCCTTCTGTTCTTGATTGAACACCTATGGATGCAGGTGAAAGCCGGAGCTACTGCCACCTCTGAAGTCGGAGGAACCTCCAGGATTCCTACAACAGCCTGCATCAATAAAAACAGTACACTTGTGTGCAGGTGTGATTTTGAAGGCGAAAGGGATGCCACACCATCCATGCTTTTCAGTGCAATGGTATTCGATTCACACAATAGCAACTGTGCTTATTTCAACACAGACATCAGCCAAAATTGTGTCAGGCACATCTCCCCCTTGCGACCTCAATTATATTAAATTATGGGAAAAATTTGCTGCAGTGTGGATAAAATAAATTAACTTTGCACATAGCAATTGTGGGTCATTAATGACCTCTACAGTCTTACTGCTACAGCCTTGAAGGTCTAATATACCCATGGGCAGGTAGATTAGAAGTCATCAGCCATCATACTGGCACAACAAACACCAATTTTTCAAGTCAATTTATTTGAAAACAAATTGTTTTCATTAATGAGTACATTAAGCCACTAGTATAATTGCACCACAGTTGATTGGCTGAACTGGAATACCTTGTTGACTAATGACCCATTCTAATGCATGGACAATCAGTTGGAAATGCCCCTAGTTGCAATGGAGTTTATAGATGAATTTTAGTCTGCAAACGACCCAATGAAGTTCATATGTTCTGGAATACTGTAAAACACCTTCTGTCTTCCTGTTGTGCCTTAAGTGATGCCAAACCATATGTGAGCTTTTTATTCCAAAAATATATTCAAGCATTTGCATGAGGTTTGTTGAGTAAAAATGGAAACATAAAAGCCAAACTATATTGCAATGTCCAAATCAAGCAAATATAAGTAGCCTTTTCCAGCAACATTAAAAATACAATGGTGTGAAAAACTATTTGCCCCCTTCCTGATTTCTTATTCTTTTGCGTGTTTGTCACACAAAATGTTTCTGATCATCAAACACATTTAACTATTAGTCAAAGATAACACAAGTAAACACAAAATGCAGTTTTTAAATGAGGGTTTTTATTATTTAGGGAGAAAAGAAATCCAAACCTGTGTGAAAAAGTAATTGCCCCCTGAACCTAATAACTGGTTGGGCCACCCTTAGCAGCAATAACTGCAAACAAGCGTTTGCGATAACTTGCAACAAGTCTTTTACAGCGCTCTGGAGGAATTTTGGCCCACTCATCTTTGCAGAACTGTTGTAATTCAGCTTTATTTGAGGGTTTTCTAGCATGAACCGCCTTTTTAAGGTCATGCCACAACATCTCAATAGGATTCAGGTCAGGACTTTGACTAGGCCACTCCAAAGTCTTCATTTTGTTTTTCTTCAGCCATTCAGAGGTGGATTTGCTGGTGTGTTTTGGGTCATTGTCCTGCTGCAGCACCCAAGATCGCTTCAGCTTGAGTTGATGAACAGATGGCCGGACATTCTCCTTCAGGATTTTTTGGTAGACAGTAGAATTCATGGTTCCATCTATCACAGCAAGTCTTCCAGGTCCTGAAGCAGCAAAACAACCCTAGACCATCACACTACCACCACCATATTTTACTGTTGGTATGATGTTCTTTTTCTGAAATGCTGTGTTACTTTTACGCCAGATGTAACGGGATGCGCACCTTCCAAAAAGTTCAACTTTTGTCTCGTCGGTCCACAAGGTATTTTCCCAAAAGTCTTGGCAATCATTGAGATGTTTTTTAGCAAAATTGAGACGAGCCTTAATCTTCTTTTTGCTTAAAAGTGGTTTGCGCCTTGGAAATCTGCCATGCAGGCCGTTTTTGCCCAGTCTCTTTCTTATGGTGGAGTCGTGAACACTGACCTTAATTGAGGCAAGTGAGGCCTGCAGTTCTTTAGATGTTGTCCTGGGGTCTTTTGTGGAGATGAGTTGTCTCTGCGCTCTTGGGGTAATTTTGGTCGGCCGGCCACTCCTGGGAAGGTTCACCACTGTTCCATGTTTTTGCCATTTGTGGATAATGGCTCTCACTGTGGTTCGCTGGAGTCCCAAAGCTTTAGAAATGGCTTTATAACCTTTGAAATTGAACTCAGGTGTGATAAACCACAGATAAGTTATTTTTTAACAAGGGGGGCAATCACTTTTTCACACAGGCCCATGTAGATTTGGAGTTTTTTTTCTCCCTTAATAACGTAAACCTTCATTTAAAAACTGCATTTTGTGTTCAATTTTGTTATCTTTGACTAATAGTTAACGGTTTTTGATGAGCAGAAACATTTAAGTGTGACAAACATGCAAAAGAATAAGAAATCAGGAAGGGGGCAAATAGTTTTTCACACCACTGTACATTTCAATCCTTTTAATATTTTTTTTTTAAATCTGATACATTTATGATGCATGGCTCATACAGAGAGATGCCTGACTAAAGGTGGCCATACACGGGCTGATAAAAGCTGCCGACAGACCGTGTCGGCAGCTTATTGGCCCGTATATGGGGCCCCCCGACGGGCTTCACCGATCGAGATCTGCCTGAAAGTCGGCCAGATCTCGATCGGATGGGACAAAAAATCCCCTCGGATCGTGGCCACATCTATTCGTTGATGCGGTCCCACGATCCGACCGCCCATTGCTATTCATTAGGATCCGATCGTTGGGCCCTAGGGCCCACGATCGAATCAGCCCGATATTGCCCACCTCAAGGTGGGCATATCGGGGAGAGATCCGCTCGATTGACGACGTGTATGGGCACCTTAACTCCATTCACTCTATCAACTCCATCTTAGATATAAAATGTTTACCCCAATGATTAATCATGTAACTGGGTTTTCCAAAGGAAATATCTGTAGGGGCTTCTGAATGGCATCAATGGGAATGTGGCACAACTGCCTTTAAATAGCTCTGCTTACATTTTTTATAGGGTAACTCCCTATTGGCCATATACTTGGGTGGTATGTTAGAAAATCATGCTGACCTCAACAGATCTGCATAGACCAATCCACCTAATTTGGCCCAGCACATGCATGAACTAATGGGGCCATCTTTACATGTATGGCTATCTTAAAGTCCCAACTATTTTCCAGGGCATCATTGATATCCCTTTATTGGACAAATTATCTGACTAGAATACAATCATATGATGTGCAGTGTGTAGATTTGGTTGTTCATACTAGAAACTTTTCTTTTTCATTTTATTTAACAAAAATACAAATTATTCCTTTGACGTACTAGGGCTCATGTTTAAGTGCAGGGAATGGTGAAGAGGATGTGTTGCTGTCCTCACTACACTCACTTTTAATAAAGAAGGCATTACGGTAAGTACATGGCTGTCTTGCATGATGCGGGGCCCAGCAATGTCCTGGATGTAAATTGCACACTCTGCATTTTCTCTGCAGGCTTCCAATTCTTTGCCTTCCAATTTTTTTTTCATGTTGAAAATTTGCCCTGTGTGCACCAACGGGTGAATATGGGGTGGAAGGTTGCAGATTGATCTTCCCTCCACCATCTCTGCAGAGAAAACACTGCGTGTTCCACTAGTCTAATTGGCGAGATTTTGTTTTGTAGTTTTGTAATAAATGAGCCCTACCATTTTTCTTCTAGGTTGCACATGTAAAAATGCTTTCTTTTAAGTCCTATTTTATTATTGTAGTGTGTTTGCTATAATGTGGTTTGTGTTCTGCCAGCCTTTTTCTTTCTTAAAGGGATCCTGTCATCGGAAAACATATTTTTTTTCAAAACACATCAGTTAATAGTGCTACTCCAGCAGAATTCTGCACTGAAATCCATTTCTCAAAAGAGCAAACAGATTTTTTTATATTCAATTTTGAAATCTGACATGGGGCTAGACATTTTGTCAATTTCCCAGCTGCCCCAAGTCATGTGACTTGTGCCTGCACTTTAGGAGAGAAATGCTTTCTGGCAGGGTGCTGTTTTTCCTTCTCAATGTAACTGAATGTGTCTCAGTGAGACATGGGTTTTTACTATAGAGTGCTGTTCTTAGATCTACCAGGCAGCTGTTATCTTGTGTTAGGGAGCTGTTATCTGGTTATCTTCCCATTGTTCTTTTGTTTGGCTGCTGGGGGGGGGAAGGGAGGGGGGTGATATCACTCCAACTTGCAGTACAGCAGTAAAAAGTGATTGAAGTTTATCAGAGCACAAATCACATGACTTGGGGCAGCTGGGAAATTGACAAAATGTCTAGCCCCATGTCAGATTTCAAAATTGAATATAAAAAAATCTGTTTGCTCTTTTGAGAAATGGATTTCAGTGCAGAATTCTGCTGGAGTAGCACTATTAACTGATTCATTTTGAAAAATGTTTTCCCATGACAGTATCCCTTTAAGAAAACCGCTCTTAAGCTGGCCATAGATGTTGAGATTTTTAAAAGATCAGATGGAATTTACCATCAACTAAAAAGACCAATTTACCAGGAAAACAAAGGGTAGCTGCCTGCTTGGCCCTGCAAACATAGAGAGATTGCACTGGGAGACAAAGACAAAGATTTTTTGACATGGCCGATCAATTTCCCGTCAGATATCGGCCGAAAAATCGTAAGATGTACGATCGTTCGAATACCACTAACCACACGATAATTGGTCGGGCTTCCCTAAAATCGGTCGTTCGGCAAGAAGAATTGTCGCGTCTATGGGGAGCTTTAGTCTATTGTGTTAAATGGAACCATAGGTCAGATATGTCAGATATATACTGTATCAATAATAATTTTTGCTTTTTTGGCCACGATATTTACTCTTCTTTGTATACCTATGCTTGGGTGGCTATCAGGAACTGTTATGCATACTCAAAGCCCCTGTAATTTGGAGCACATAGATGTCAGTATTTTCTATTGTCATCTGAAGTAATTATTCACTGAATTATAACTTAATGTTACCCTACTCAGTGTTACCCAGAGAAGAGAAGAAGGACAAGCACTTTAATTCTATATTCCAAAGGAAAATTTGAAATATCTTAATTTCTACTAAATAAACACTGTTTTACAAAAATATAGTTAGCTATCTATCAAGGTTGTCTATCCCCTTAGAGTTTATGATGCAAATAACATTTAGGGGCAGATTTACTAAGGGTCGAATATCGAGGGTTAATTAACCCTCGATATTCGACTAGGAACTAAAATCATTCGACTTCGAATATCGAAGTCGAACGATTTAGCGCTAATCCTACGATTGAACGATCGAAGGATTATTCGTTCGATCGAACGATTAAATCCTTCGAATCGAACGATTCGAAGGATTTTAATCCAACGATCGAAGGAATATCCTTCGATCAAAAAAACACAGGCAAGCCTATGGGGACCTTCCCCATAGGCTAACATTGAGTTCGGTAGCTTTTAGCTGCCGAACTAGGGGGTCGAAGTTTTTCTTAAAGAGACAGTACTTCGACTATCGAATGGTCGAATAGTCGAACGATTTTTAGTTCGAATCGTTCGATTCGTAGTCGAAGTCGTAGTCGAAGGTCGAACTAGCCCATTCGATGGTCGAAGTAGCCCAAAAAACACTTCGAAATTCGAAGTTTTTTTAATTCGAATCCTTCACTCGAGCTTTGTAAATGTGCCCCTTATTGTATGGATGCTGTATAATTTTGTGTGTTTTTTCTAGATCCATATGTGACCAAATAAAATGTATCTTATAACACAGCCGCACAATGCTATATACTGGAGCTGGCTTCATGGCATAAGTTGAAAACACAAGTTATTACCGCTTTTAAATCATACAGCGCATGAATGGACTATAATGGAGTGCCAGCCCAGTCATTATTTCTTCACAAAGCACTGACTCAGTGAAGATATTTGTGATTAACTGAATTAGAGGCAGGCAATTGCTGTAATTTATGATTTGTTGCTTTTTACTGTGTTTGATGCTCAAGCGGTAATTTTCTGCTTTGTGCCAACTCAAAATGAAGTCTATTTTAAAATAGACGGGGGAGGTTTTCACAGAGATAAGGCTATTAGTTCTAATTTCACAAACACTTTCAGCAGTGGTTACTGAAACAAGAACTATGGGCACAAATGGCATATTTGACAATTTAGTAACCTTTGTAAAGGCCGTCATGCCGTACTACTACAGCTCTGCATTTTTAACTTATTCTTTCCCAGTGCAGAAAACTGCAACGGGAATGAGAGTTTCGGAACTATTGTCTATGTCTAATGCTTTGTCTTTATCCTAGTCAGCAGTGTCGGCTTCTTCTCAAATACCACCCCAGTGTTTGATGTACTCTTCTTTACTATAGCCTTGTTATGTTAAAGTGATACTGACACTAAAACATATTCAATATTATCATTATTCAATATCAAAATATCATTATTATTTCAAAATATTGAAATATGAAAAGTTACCTATAGGTCATGTTAATAGTTCTGATTTTCTAAGTAATTGTTACTTGAAGTTCCTAAACCTGACTGTTTTGTCAACCTGACAGTTAGAATTTGTAATGCTAACAGACTACTGCTGCACAGATATGGCAGCCCTCTCATAGGGGAAAAAGGGGGTAAGAAAGTAATGTAAAGGATCAGGCAAATATTTTTATGGCTAAATTATATATATAGCATTCAAAGATAATATTATGATAGATATTAAAAATGTTTAATTTCTGGTGTCTCTTTAAAGAAGCGTTTTTTAATATCTAAGATACCATTGAAATCAAAATAAGGGTAAAACAGTGTTTAATACTCCCAAAAGACAGATATTTATTTAGAAATCAACAGTTTCTATTGGCCTTCACACATGCGTACGATTTCCATCCCATTCCCATGCAGTACTTAATAGTGATGGCACAAATTTGAGGTGAATTTCCACGTTTCGCATAAATTCGTGAAACTGCCACGAAAATATAAATAGTCGCTCGTGTCAAAACTGTCGTGCGGCTACACAATTCGGATGCCCATTGACTTTAACGTGGGTGTCAAAATTCACGTGAGCGTAAAAGCTGTCGGAGTTGACACAGGCATCAAAGTTCTAGTTTTGCGAATGTTTCATGAATTTTGAGGGGAATTCACAAATGTTTTCAGCCCATCTCTGGTACGTAATACTAGTTTCAAGCGCCTCTACAGCTGGACCCCTTTACCCTCCTGATGGTTGTCATGCGATTCACATTATATAGGAAAAACAGTACTTGTTTGCCAACTCCAAGCAGCTCCATATTATTAGAATTTCTTTTTTTTTTAAGTTGGAAGGTATGGCTCAATGCTGCTCTTCTCCAGCATAATTCAATACTGCCTTGTCCTCCTACTCTTTAATTAAAAAAGAAAAAACCCCACGAGATAAAATTAAATGGTCATAAAACAAGAGGATGCTTCTATGTGGTATAATTTGCTACAGCAGTGTACATTATAAAACATACTCTTATATTCTCTTCTATTCAGTCATTTATTGTATAGAAGAGCTATTGTAATTGCTGAATCTCATAAAACTTAAAAATAAATACTTCAGAGGGAAACTTTGCAATGCACAACTTTCACATAGTCTCAGTTATCAGATGTTTCAGGTAATGAAATGAAAGAATATTATGTACCTAGACATGTGCGCTAGACATGAACATTGAACAAAGCCATTAGTCTCTGCACGATTGGAAGCAATTACAATAAAAGCAAGTTTTGCCTACCATATAAGTAAATGTACAGCTTTTCCATTTATTTTAGGGAGTCCTGTCTCTGCCTTGTCTTTGCTTGCCAGTGCAGGAATCATTTAGATGCCAGGCCTGGAATATCAAGCCCTTTCATTGTGCCAAAGCAGTGAGATGCAGAGGATCCATTGATAGGACAGCATGCTAGCAAGCAGAGAAATTTACCATTCGATTCACTAGGAAGGCTGTCAATTGCTATTAGGAAAGTGACTGGTTGTTATAATGGAGTACCCACATATTTATTGCCATTCCAGACATAGCATAGGTAGCAAAATGCTAAGCTTTGCTGAGCAAGGGAGCTGCTAATGCTCACTATTGTTAAAAACAACAAGAAATGTATTGATTTTTTGTTCCTGGCCATTTCAATATGAAGCTGACTTCGGCCGAAAGTGAGTGATGCGTCTGCTGACCCTTCACTGACTCCTCCGCAAGTCACTTACCTGGAGGGCTGCCAATAGGATTTAAAAGGCATTTCAGCAGTGAAGTGAATATAACATTTCTGGGAAACTGATTTTCCCACCCAAAAAAATTAAAAAAAAAATGTCCATGCCTTTAATTCCATTTTTAATCACAGTTCTGCATATAGGCATTTTGGAATTCATCAAATGTGTTTTAATTTAAGTGTATGTGTATGTGTATAGTGTAAGTGTATGTGTTACACACATACAGAGGCCCACAGCCTAGGCACACCTAAGGGCACATTTACTTAGCTCGAGTGAAGGAATAGAATAAAAAATACTTCGAATTTCAAAAGTGTTTTTTTTGGCTACTGCGACTATCGAATTGGCTACTTCGACCTTCGACTACAACTTCGTATCAAACGATTTGAACTAAAAATCGTTCGACTATTTGATAGTCAAAGTACTGTCTCTTTAAAAAAAACTTCGACCCCCTACTTCGCCACCTAAAACCTACCGAGCATCAATGTTAGCCTATGGGGAAGGTCCCCATAGGCTTTCCAAAGTTTTTTTGATCTAAGGAATTTTGTTCGAACGATGGATTAAAATCCTTCGAAACGTTCGATTCGAAGGATTTAATCATCGATCGAAGATTACTCCTTCGATTGTTCGATCGAACGAATATCGGTAAATACTTTGTCTTCGATATCGAAGGATTTAACTTTGATAGTCGAATATCGAGGGTTAATTAACCCTCGATATTCGACTCTTAGTAAATGTGCCCCCTAAAGTACTGCTTTGCCCAACCACCTACATTGTCCAGTTCAGCTTCAGACATGGCAGATTTACTGCAGAGAACTGCAGTTCTATTGTAAATTAAAGCAAAAGGCAACACTTCCAGAGCACAGTGGACTCCAAGTTCACCTGCAAGGAGCAATATGGTGAGGGAGGCATTAGACATATTGTAAATATAACACAGTGCCTTGCAGCAAGCAGAACAGGTCAGCTGTCACCCTTTTTTATAAATATTTTACTGCTGACTCTCTCAGTGAGCTTTAACCAGCTCTGGTCTACCCTGAGGTATAATTACAACTGTTACTGCTCCATTAACAAAAAAACACAAGCTGTTGCTATTGCTACTGAAGCTCAGATAAATGAGAACATGAAGGTCTATGGCGGTACAGCAAGGTAATAGTGAGGAGAGTATGCCGCATACAAATATTGGGAAAATAGCAAGGGGCAATGTGTCCCATGGAAGGACAGTGCATGGCGATTATGGGCAATGGGGTAAGAGACAAGATTTGACTCTTGATCTTCTTTTAATTACTTCACTTTGGTGAACAAAAATTGCACTTTTTAAACGAATAGGAACTCTTCCTTAACTGTTTCTTAAATCTGTTTTCTCTCCATGAACTGAATGGTCTGCGTTTTTTTAGGGTTAAATAGCCTCTCTTTTAGACAGAAAAGACTAACTAACGAGACCGCAGCCCTTCAGTTTCTGCCTTCTCCCACTTTGTGGTGCTCCTAGGGACTTAGAAAAAATATAACTAGAAATCTTGGGAGCAACTCCATCAACTTTCTTTTTTCACAATTCCACTCTTATCCACAAGGAGCGGTTGGGTTAATTTGCAACTGAGTAGCACTGTTTTAAATCTACTCAATCAACTTTTTTATTAATAGCACTAGTCACTTTTCTATATTACTACCTCAATTATCACGATACAAATGATGTAAGAGGTCCTTTATCAACTAGTGGAGCACAGGCACTTTATAAAGTATATCAATGAATTATAATTCTCTTTTTTTAACATAAATACTAGGAATTGTTAAATTAATTAGTATTAGAGTTTTTTTAGAATCAACAATTGATAAAATATACACAGAGTCGGTGTAGCGACAATCAATATTTTATTGGTTGTATTTATTTAAGCACTGTACTTTACGTTTTCGGTATAAGTTGAGGAATTCTATATACTTCCACTAACTGAATGGTGAATGAAAAAGTTGGTCGCTGAAAGAATCAATACATGGTCTACAGAGGTGAGGGTTGGTTTTAACCGTTGAAGGCAATTTGCAGTCACAAAGCAAGGTTCTTTCCTCTCTTCTCCCTTCTAGGACCATACACATATGAACTGTCTGATGGACGCATATGGAATGCAAGTCATCTTGCTCCTGCTAGATATGACTTTGGAGAAGCTCCATTTGATGAAGGACATTTTCCTACTCCTGATGTCAACTGCAGTAGGCGAACCTATAAGGCGTACTGACAGAATCAGAAAACTACCTGCATGGACCAAGGACTGTGTGATGTGAAGTATTATTGCTTTAAGATGCATTGTTGTAGTTTATTACATTTGCCCAAATGCTTTCCTACTATAGGGGGAATATGTGGTGTTTATACTAATGGCGTAGGTAGGTAGGTGTCACTGTGCACATAAGTTGTGCTGTGCATGCACAGTACTTTCTATACAGCTTGGGGTGTTAGAGTGAAGCTACTGTTGATGTATAATGGCTGCATGAACCAGCTAATAAAACACTGCTATACTCTACTCATCCTCGGCTACCAAAACACAACAAAATTGATTTTGGATGCAATTGATATAATGGTTTAAAAAGGGGACCTGGATGATTATGCCATTAGACCAACAGAGGAAGCCGAATTAAAACGAATGGTGGTGACCATTACATTTATATGTTCTATCCACTACAACAAACCCTGCGCCACTTTGACTATTAATATAGCATAGTAGGCATCACTCAACCTCTCCATTTAACCCTTCTAATGCATTAAAATGTATTATAATCAACAGAAAGAAGAAGAGGCTTATATATAAGAGGGTTATTCTTAGCTTTCAGCATGGCTTGCTAGGAAGTTTAGTTTATGAAGTGGATGTATATCAAGGTGTTTGAACAAAATTCCAGCTCAGACTCTTTCCTTTATATAGTATTGTGTTTAATTATACCCAGCTCTTGTGTAGGAAAATTAATCTTTACCATTATACTTTTATATAATCAAACAAATTAAACATGCTTATTAATTACAATAAAGCGTGCACCAAAATATATAATCCATTCTCGATAAATCACTAAAAGATCTGTTTCAATGCTCTTCTGCCTGCATTTTCTAATGCTTTCATTCTTTTATTCACTTTTAACTACAATCACCAATGCTAAAAGTGATGCCAACTGCTGTGCACGTTAACTGTATTTAATTTTCATTTGTATAGAAATCACACAAATATGGATAGACAAAACAAATATATGAACAAAAATAACAATGGATGCAATTTATAGCAGTTACATTTCATTATTATGTTTTATTAAACTTTTGTAGTAAGCCAAGTAGTGTCCGCTATACTTTCTACAGGAATGGGACCTATTATCCATACTGCTCAGGGTTTTCCGGATAATGGCTCTTTTATTTTATTTTATTTATCACTAGTAAATCATGTAAACATTAAAGGAGAAGGAAAGCTACAGAGGCATTTTATTGCCAATAGATTAGCTGCAATAGTGCAAGCTAGAATGCTATATTTATTCTGTAGAATGTTTTACCATACCTGAGTAAAAATCTCTAAAAACTCTCTGTTTGTTTAGGATAGGAGCTGCAGTATTAATGTGGTGTGATATCACTTCCTGCCTGAGTCTCTCCCTGCTCTGGGCTCAGATTACAGTAGAGAAGGGAGGGGGCGGGGGAAGAGGAGCAAACTGAGCATGCTCTTGCCCAGGGCAATGAGGTTTAAGCTGAAGGCAGGAAGTCTGATACAGAAGCCCATGTGTACACAATAGAAGGAAAGATATGCAGTGTTTCTTTTGACAGGGGACTCAGAGCAGCACTACTTTGGGGGTTTACTGGTATATTTAGATGGACCTTTCTGATAAGGCTTACTTAGTTTTTACCTTTCCTTCTCCTTTAAATAAACCCAGTTCTCTGGTTTTGCTTTCAATAAAGATGAATTACATCTTAGTTTGGATCAAGAACAAGGGACATTATTTTTAAAAATTAGGATTATTTGCATAAAATGTCTTTGGCAGATGGTTTTCCATAATTCTGAACTTTCTGCATAACAGATCCCACTAAGAAAGTATAATTTAGCACACATACAGTACTGTAATGTGCTTTTAGAAAATATATAGCCTTATCTGGAGTGCTTTATGATGCAAGTAACATAGTAAGTTAGGTTGAAAAAAAGACACACGTCCATCAAGTTCAACCTTTTAACTCAATTTTAACCTGCCTAACTGCTAGTTGATCCAGCAAGTACCTTTAATGAAAGTGCTTTTATGAGCACCTGATGGAACTGTGGTGAGATAAAGCAAGTTGCTTGTAATACTTGGGTTTGCAAATAAGTCCTAAATATTCTCTAAGTTATCCAAAGATCCTACCCCCTTCCATTATGCCTAAGCACCATGAACTGGAGCAGGTCATCGATACAAATAACTGACTGTGCTATTTGGTATTTGCTGCCAATTATGGCCAACACGTACTGACAGCCTAAGTGATCAAAACACACTCCTTTCCTGCAACTACTTTGATGTGTAAATTAACAAATATAACCAATAAACAAATGTGTCACCTATTTCTCCTCAAAGAGACAGCGTATATTTGTCCTTTGGGAAATAAATATAAAACCAATTGCTTCCGTCATAGGAAAAGCAGGATAAAAAAACTCTGAATTTAACCAGATTCACCACCTTTAGGGGCAGCTTTATTAAGGTTCGAGTTGTGTTTTCCACAAAAAAAAAAATCGAGTTTTCAAGGTAATTTTGAAATCAATTTTTTGGTTAAACAAAAAATGAAATTGTTCGAGTTTTTTTTATTAAAAAAATGAGATTTATTATAAACTGACCCTGGAAATAGCTTGATTCAGGGGCTTAACTACTGACGAAACAGACTCCGTGGCTGCAGGGGGCCCCAGGAGACATAGGGGCCCCATGAGGCCTTAATTCACATACAATTACAATGAATATTGGTAAAACAAGTCAACCTCTAGACATTTTGGGGGCCTGTAAAATAATTTGCTGTGGGGCCCAGTAATATCTAGTTATGCCACTGGCGCGAATACGAAAATACACCATCTAAAACCTGTTAAGGTCATGTAGGTGTCAATGGCAGAGGTCCCTTGAACCATTTGAAGATGTTACTAGCCGTCATGGCGTTCGAGTTTTTTTTCAGAGGGTTTTGCCTGAAAACTCAATCAATTTGAGCACATCAAGTTTTTTTTGCCAAAAACTTTTCTTTTGGCCCAAACTCGTTGATTCAAGTTTTTGCCGTTCAAGTTTTTTCTTAAATTAGAAACCATTTCAGTTGTGAGATCATTCAAGTTCTAAAAAACTCTACAATTCGACCTTTGATAAATAAACACCTTAGTTTTATTGGTCACCATCGGTTTTGCTATAGTCTCCTTTAACTATTTAGAAATAGCAAAATTCTGCATCTGTATGAACAAAGTCAATACACTCTGAACCTGATGGCTGTGTGCCCTGCTGTTCTATGCAAATAAATCATACAGTAATGCACTCCAGCCTCGCACTAGTGTTATTCCAAACCAAGCAAAAGAGTTGGCCTGTTATTGCAATAAAATCACATTGGCAAATAAAGATCTACAGGCCTGTCTGTTTACTTTATTGTTTGTGTCTCAATTCATAATCTTCATTGATTTATTCTTATGTGCAGCATGTTTTATTTAAACTGCTGTTTGTATTTCATCAGCTTTGGATCAGACTCATAGTACACTGTGCATTACAGCGTACTCTAAGGGGCAGATTTATCAAGGGTCAAATTGAAAAATCAAATTTAAAAATTAGATTTTTCGAGTTACATTAGGGGGCCGATTCACTAAATTCGAGTGAAGGATTCGAAGTAAAAAAACTTCGAATTTCGAAGTATTTTTTGGGCTACTTCGACCATCGAATGGGCTACTTCGACCTTCGACTATGACTTAGAATCGAAGGATTCGAACTAAAAATCGTTCGACTATTCGACCATTCTTTAAAAAAAATTCGACCCCCTAGTTCGGCAGCTAAAAGCTACCGAAGTCAATGTTAGCCTATGGGGACCTTCCCCATAGGCTTTCCTAAGTTTTTTTGATCAAAGGATATTCCTTCGATCGTTGTATTAAAATCCTTCGAATCGTTCGATTCGAAGGATTTTATCGTTCGATCGAAGGAATAATCCTTCGATCGTACGATCGCAGAATTTGCGCTAAATCCTTCGACTTCGATATTCGAAGGATTTCAATTCCTAGTCGAATATCGAGGGTTAATTAACCCTCGATATTCGACCCCTAATGAATCAGCCCCCTAGTGTACTTCGACTATCGAATAGTACATAATTCGATTCGTACTGGACTTTGAAAAATCAAAGTTTTTTCAGGCAAATCCTTTGATTCTAATTCGATTAAATGCGTTAATAATTGGATTTGAACAATTTGAATACAGCCTATTCACCCGAAGTTAAAAACTTCGATTTTTTTAAATATATTTCGATTGGTCTTTTTTTTATTCGAATTTCGAGTTGATGGGAGTCTAAAAAAACTCCCATCACCTCGAAATTCGACCCTTGATAAATCTGCCCCTATCAGTACAGTATATTTGTTCTTAGACATATAACAGCCGCCATATTGTTCACCTGCTGAGCCATTCAGAAAATAAGGTTGTACAGTGGTATCAACAGGGGAAAAGGGGGGCATTTGCCCCCTGGAGTTTCTAACCTGAACTGATGTTTCTAGCATGCTGATATAGAAATGCTGTTTTAAGCTCAATGTTTAAGTCCCAGCACATCTGAACATGGATTAGATAGGCTAGAGGGATTCACCCAAGTAAGTAAGAGATCTTCTTCTCGTCTTGTCTTAATAATGGGCAACTCAACCCCAAAATAAAAATAAGCCTAATAAAAGAAAACCAAAATCTAAGCAACTTTCCAATATACATTAAAAATATTCAGTGCTTTTAAAGTTATTTGTAAAAACAGTTGCTCTTGAAAACAGCTTTGCTTAACTCCTGGTTGTTACTTTTTAAACAATGTTGCAGAAGTCTTAAGGTGGCCATACACGGGCCGATAAAAGCTTATTGGCCCGTGTATGGGGCCTTCCGACGGGCTTCCCCGATCGATATCTGGCCAAAAGTCGGGCAGATGTAGATCAGACGTCAGATCGCAGCCGCATCTGAGATCAGCCTGATATTGGGCATATTAGGGAGAGATCCGCTCATTTTGCAACATCGACAAACGAGCGGATCTCTCCGAGTATGGCCATCTTTAGTTCCCCAGCAAAGACAGATCTACTGTCTTGTCTATTGTATTAACTGTCTGAGCCATCAGGACAGAGAATAGAAAGGGACAAACATTGCTTTCAATAGCAGTGCAAATATAAATAATGCAAAAACCATAGAAAATTTGTAATTAATCTATATTGCAAAGTTGCTTAGAATTATGTTTTCTTTTATTAGGCATAAATTACTTTAAGTTTGTCAAACTTTTTTTAGCAGTTCAACGGAGCTTGTACAGAGCTCAAAGAACAGAACATGTCAAGGATCCAGGAAAAAATCAGGACAATTGGGAGGCATGCATGTCTGCTGTACAGGTATGGGATCCATTATCCAGAAACCCCGTTATGCAGAAAGCTCTGAATTACCGAATGGCTGTCTCCCATAGACTCCATTTTATGCAAATAATTAAAAATTTTCAAAATGATTCCCTTTTTCTCTGTAGTAATAAAACAGTAGCTTGTACTTGATCCAAACTAAGATATAATTAAACCTTATTGGAAGTTTAAATAATTTTCTAGTTGAATTTAGCTTTGAAGATCCAAATTACAGAAATATCCGCTATATGGAAAACCCCAGGTCCCAAGCATTCTGGATAACAGGTCCTATACCTGTACTGGAAAAAGTAAGCTGCATCCAGAGCTTTCCCTATTTCCAAACCCAGGTATCTAGTCCTTTAATAACAGTACACCAGGGAGCACCTTCCAAGTCTTATCAAGCCCTGCTAAGGCCTCATCTGGAGTATGCAGTTCAGTTTTGGACTCCAGTCCTTAAGAGGGATATAAATGAGCTGGAGAGAGTGCAAAGACTAAGTGCAACTAAATTGGTTAGAGGGATGGAAGACTTAAATTATGAGGGTAGACTGACAAGGTTGGGGTTGTTTTCTCTGGAAAAAAGGCGCTTGCGAGGGGACATGATTACACTTTACAAGTACATTAGAGGACATTATAGACAAATGGCAGGGGACCTTTTTACCCATAAAGAGGATCACCGTACCAGAGGCCACCCCTTTAGACTAGAAGAAAAGAACTTTCATTTGAAGCAACGTAGGGGGTTCTTCACAGTCAGGACAGTGAGGTTGTGGAATGCACTGCCGGGTGATGTTGTGATGGCTGATTCAGTTGATGCCTTTAAGAATGGCTTGGATGATTTTTTGGACAGACATAATATCAAAGGCTATTCTGATACTAAGCTCTATAGTTAGTATAGGTATGGGTATATAGAATTTAATTAAAAGTAGGGAGGGCTGTGTGTATGGATGCTGGGTTTTCATTTGGAGGGGTTGAACTTGATGGACTTTGTCTTTTTTCAACCCAATTTAACTATGTAACTATGTAACTATGCTTCCATTCACTACTCTGTGGGTCACTGAACCCCAGATGAAACCAATTTTGGAACACAATTATATCTTTCTTTAGAGGCTCTGAGAAAATTTAGGTGGATATCCCCACTATGGATTGTGCCATTTACAGACATTTTTACATAACTCCACTCTCAGTCATATCATACAACACCCCATGAAATGTAAGACCATGCCCACTTTTCAAATTATTGCTATAGAATTCAAAATACAAAAGAATCCCAGTAGTAGATGATAAGGACTTATCTCCCAACATTTTAATAATCATGAGGAACATCCAGATACACCATATCTGCACAAATTCTTCTGCTGACTTTCACTTACTTTCCTTTTCAGGTTTGCAATGCAAGACTGTCTGGCAAAACATGGGATAATTGGGAGGTACGTACGGAGATTTTTGCCAGCCTACCAGTCAAACAATGCCTTATTAGACAAGGGTAAAAGTGCAAGAGCTAATAACATTTTCACAGAATCTTGAAGAAACAAAGCAACTGAAATGTAAATTTACCTTCGCTTCTTAATATTTCCAGAGTGTTTTAACACTCTTCATAGTCTTGGTATTATAACAGGGTGTCAGACAGCAGTGTCTTAAAATATCTTTAATGTGAGTTTATGGGAGGGGGTTATGCCAACTTTGTCCATGCAGCAAGCAGATTATCTGAGACACCTCGTCATAGAAATAAGTCTGTGGAACTTTTGTGAAGGTCATGATCCATGATAATCTTTTGGAGAGCCATATCTGGCTGTGTGCCTCTAGCTAAACATCCCTGGACTAAGTAATAGCTAATCTGCCTGCAGACAGAGAGGTTTTGAAAATTCAGAAAGTTTTGTATTTCCATTAGATGAAGCTTATTTTTAATTTTTTTTTCATTATATTTCCCATTCTGCACTGAAATCCATTTCTCAAAAGAGCAAACAGATTTTTTTATATTCAATTTTAAAATCTGACATGGGGCTAGACATATTGTCAATTTCCCAGCTGCACCAAGTCATGTGACTTCAATCACTCTTTACTGCTGTACTGCAAGTTGGAGTGATATCACCCCCTCCCTTTCTCCCCCCCCCCCCAGCAGCCAAACAAAAGAACAATGGGAAGGTAACCAGATAACAGCTCCCTAACACAAGATAACAGCTGCCTGGTAGATCTAAGAACAACACTTAATAGTAAAAACCCATGTCTCACTGAGACACATTCAGTTATATTGAGAAGGAAAAACAGCAGCCTGCCAGAAAGCATTTCTCTCCTAAAGTGCAGGCACAAGTCACATGACCAGGGGCAGCTGGGAAATTGACAAAATGTCTAGCCCCATGTCAGATTTCAAAATTGAATATAAAAAAATCTGTTTGCTCTTTTGAGAAATGGATTTCAGTGCAGAATTCTGCTGGAGTAGCACTATTAACTGATGCATTTTGAAAAAAACATGTTTTCCCATGACAGTATCCCTTTAATATCAACAAGTTTACATATCCAAATTTGGGTATGAATCTGTCAAACATAATTGGATGTAATTTGTTTTCTCTCAAACTTTTTTCACTCACTTTAATGTCATAACAAATAGCCTGTTACAAATCCAACATGACCATGCGTTGATATTTCAGAAGAATTGCTTGGTGCCCCCAGACAGTTAGAAATGGGAAACCAATTACCATATTGACACAAGGAAACTCATGCATGACTTTTCTCTGGTTTCATCAGTTGCTACTAAAATCTCTCATTTTTACTATTTCTTTCATACAATGACACATTATAAACCTGCTCTGAAGTTGTTTTCTTTGCCTTGCAACGGTTTCATAGATGCTTTCTAAACACTTAAAGGGGACGATTTCCCATGGGTTAAGGATTCTATTAGAATCCCATAAAAGAAGCTTCCTTCCAATACACAAGAAATCAATCTTTGTATTATCATTTAACAGACTCAAGCCTCTGATCACTTGCAAATCAGCATGTTCTCTTGTGACCACTGCAGGTGTCAATCAGAATCGAGCACACAATTACAATGTGCAAGGAAGGGTACAAAGTGCAACAAACAGACACATTCTCAGTCTCAGGTCTTTTCAGAATGGAACACAAGAGAAATACCAGATACTAATGTACCAGCTGTAGCAATTGCTGTGTGCCAGATCTTAGTAAATGTCCAGGAGCATGAGCAGTGGGGCTGCTTAGCTGATGTATCAGATAAAACAGGTATGGGATCATTTTTTGGAAACCCATTATCCAGACAGACCTAATTATGGAAATGGAATCTCCCACAGACTCAATTTTAATCAAATAATTAACATTTTTACAACTGATTTCCTTTTTCTCTTTATTAATAAAACAGTAGCTTGTTCTTCGTCCCATCAAATACATAATTAATCCTTACTGGAAGCAAAACCATCCTATTGGGTTTATTTACTGTTTTAATAATTTCTTTTAGTAGACCTAAGGCATGGAGATCCAAAACCCCATAATCCAACAATCTGGATAACAGGTCCCATACATCATATGGTGACAATTTAGAGTTAGTTTAGTGCGGCCTAGTTCACTTTTTCATCTAATCTTCTTTATTTAATTGCACATTGCTTTACTCCCACTCTCCAAAAACATAGAGGCAGGTTAATCAACTTATAATAAAAAAAAGATGTGCGTGCATGATAAGAACCAGGGACTGATGGGAATGATGTATACTATCTGTAATATGGACTATTGGAATTTGTCAGCACTACATATATAAAGCATAATAATGCAATCATTAGTCGTATTAACAGTGTAATCAAGTTGTCTAAAAATTTTAAATACTTAAAGGGGACCCGTCACCCAAAAAAGAATATTCAAAAAGCCTATTTTATCACATTAGTCAAGCAAAATTAACTTTAATCACACTATATAGATTCCTTCAGTCTGGGAATTCATAATTATAACAAGCAGGCAGGGGCCATTTTGTGGACACTGTTATTAAAACAAGTCTTGTATCATCTCAGAATCTTGTTTATGTGCCAGAATGGGGGACCTGATGTCCATCCCCATGTGAAGAGAATGGTGGGAATGTGGGTAGAGCAGTGACATCTAGTAAGTGCTGAATGAAAAGTGAAAGTAATTGCCTGCCCCGCCTCTATATCTAAGGCATAGAGGAGGGGCAGACAATATTTGATTGACAGCTGAGATTTTGAAATGAGCTTACAACAGCTATAAATGCTTTAATAAAAAATAGAAATTAGATTTCATATTTAATTTGAAAAGGACTTTTATTATACAGATTTTTTTGTCTGGATGACAGGTCGACTTTAAAGGAAGTTTTGCAACAACATATTGCCTGTTCCTAATATAATCTTATGCTTTACATACCTTTGAATACAATTCTAGCCACTTTTACCAATCCTAATGGTTAAAGAACAACATATTCCCCTATACAACTCTAAGATGGTGATGTCATTCCAACATTAATGCAATGGGGGAAAGGGTATACAAACGTGTGCAGTATTTACCAAAGTTGCACATTGCTATTAATGCAGTTATAGCACATGCCTGCAATTAATCTGGGAAATTCTGCATTTTGAGTATAAAGCATTTCTCACATCCACATTTTGCACATTACACTGCCTTCCTTAATGAGCTTTTTTTGTGTTCTCTATAAAGCTACAAAAAGTGAATATTGTTCAACCCCTCCAATTTAAACCCAGCATCCATACATGCATACATACATACACATACTAACACTGACCCCTCCATACACTCACATAAACTATATATACCACATATATATATATATATATATATATATATATATATATATATATATATATATATATATATATATATATATATATTGCCCCTAGCGCACTGTTCTTGGAGAGGGCAGTGGCTCTGGATTTCCATCCAGTGTGCCTTAGTTATTTCTCTACAATTCAATTGGTATGTGCACATACAGTATGCTATGTGCAAATTACCCCCTCTCCCTCAGCTCAACCATTGGATTTCTCAGCATGGATATGGCGGTGTACTAAAAAACTATTCTGAAAAACATACAGTCCAGGAGGGCAGGTCTGGCCTCAAGTCTCTTTTTAACTTTGGGCTGGGTTGTGTTTTGGTTGAGAAAGGGTGGGATAGTTTAGGTACAGTTCAGGAAATCAATTAACAGTTAGGCAGGTTATATACAGTATATAGACTTAAAAGTTTGAAATTGATGGACGTGTATCTTTTATTTTTACTATGTTGTATTTTGCACTCATTTTCCCACAGGAAAAAAAAATAGCACATAATGTTTTAGTACCGACCGTGAACTCATCGTAAGTAACTTTATTTACAGTTCAGTGAATTGTCACAAACATAAAAGAGCCGATGCTTCTTCAATAGATTACAGCACCCCTTCTTCTGATCCAACGACCAACTATGGCCCTGTTGATGCAGCCCACAACAGAATGGCCAGACCTTGGGCATCTCTCATTTAATATGCTGCTTTGTAGTCTTTCTCTACCAGATATCATATATATATATATATATATATATATATATATATATATATATATATATATATATATATATATATATATATATATATATATAGTAAGTTACTGAACTTAAGTTACTGAACTTTTCTACATCTCCTGCTCTGCGGATCCCTTACAGACACAGCTCTGGTTCTTATATGAGTGATCTACATCCCTAGGGCTTTACTTGCTTCTCCCTGTTGCCTGCAAACATTTTTGTGGCATAATCACCATGTCTGTGTGACAGCTCTAAAAGTTCACGGCATTAACATTAATGTGACCTCCTCTGCTGCCGTGAATATGGAGGCCAGAGGTGCCCCTGTGCAGCTAGACTTTTAAAGGTTTCATGCTGTAGCTGATTATACATTTTGTTCACAGGGAGAAAAACAAGCAGAAGACACGGTCATTAATCACAAAGACAGACACTATGCAATTAATATTCCCATATATTCTGTCATCTATGAATATGAGGAATAAGAGCATGTGTTCCTAAAGAAACCACGTTTGTATAATAAAGTAGCCAATCGAGTTATATTGATTCTCCAGCCCAGTTCTTAGTGGATTCTGGGAGATGTAGTTTAACAACTGGAGAAAGGTGGGCACTGCACAGCCTAATCAGCCAAAACACATTTACAGGAAATATTCAGCATTTAACTTTCAGAAGATCATTATAGTGCAACTCAACTAAAAAACTGTTTTGTGTATAACAAATAAAAATGTAATTTATATATTCATTAAATTAATGGTTATATATAAATATATTTGCTACTGCTGGCAGTATCTATCTGCAAGTAGTATCTATGGTGTATATTCTCTGCACTGACACCTGAAAAAATGTAGCAGGATTAAATAATTAACAGACCCGGAGTACTGACTCCCACTATATTGTTTCAATAGTCAGAACCAGAACATTTTAAAAGAATGTATACTGGAAAGTTGCTTAGAATAACAATTTCTTTACTGATGCAAAAACCCAGTTATTGGGGTGTAATTCCCATTAAAAAAATGAAAGAAAAAAATGAAAGTGCATCATCTGCTCATTTAAACTTTTACAGTGCAAACTAGTTACCATAAATGTATGTAGAATAACCCCAGCACCTGAATAAATAAAAAGCTAAAATAGTGATAGGTGTGCATTTCAGATGGCAGGGTCTTGCCAGCCTGACCCACAGACAGCAAAAAAGAGATAATAGTTGGGTACCAGATGATGCCAGAGCGGCATGTCCCTGTTGTTTACAAACCCCAACAGTCGTCTGCAAATACATTGAGGGAATCCTGGCCACTCACAGAGGCATTGATTGGATGAAGATGTGTGTATTGTGCTAATGGAAGATCTCAGCACTGCATTCCCTTGCTGGGGATTCACTCTAGCACCGCTCAGCCCATAGATGCACCATGAATATTAACCTCATGCATATTAACCATTAGTTTTCCCAAGATTCAAGGGAAGGAGGGTGAGATTTTGGTTTGGGGAAGCTGCCAATAGATGGATTTCCATGGTATAGCTCATAACTGTATACTTATATACGGCAGGTAGAATTTCTGCATTATCCACTCACTGGACCTGTGATCCAGTCTGTGTCCCGATGCTGCACCCACTTATTGATCACGGCACAGTACCGGGAGCCAGATTCTTTTATACAGGTATAAATAAGAGACATTGCTGCAATGTAGCATTGGTGTTCTGCCAGGGGGCACTCACTATCTGCAGTTGGTATATTCTCCCCATGTATGTGGGTGTCCTCTGGGTACCCTGCTGCGTGCATGACAGTGACCTTAGAGCGTAAGCTCCACTGGGACAGCAACTAATATGAATGATGAAGATTCTATGTAAAGTGCTGCCCAAAGGTGATTCTATACATATAGCATAATAATAATAATGCAGAGTACATTGCACTGATTAACCCTCTCTTTACCAAACTGTCCCTTTGCATGAGTTGATGGACTCCTTTAAGAAAATAAAAATAAAGGGTAATTATACCTTCATGTGCAGATACAGAAACAGGGAAGAATAGGCAGCAGATAGAAGGTGTGTTACAGTAGGTGCCTAATCTCTCATGTCCTTTGAAGGGCACAGCTGCAGGAATGAATGGGACCTTACCTTTGCAAGGTGAATCGGTGACTGTCACGGCAGGAGGCAGCACCAAAGTAAGTTGGGGATTAGCACAGAGCTAATTGTAGCCAGATTGATCTATCCACTCCATGAAAGCGACGTGGTCGGTACTCTGATGTGCAGACTTGTCGCCGGGGCAGGTTGGTTTCCTAAGCAGCAAGTGAGCCTGGGTATCGGCAGGGAGGTACGAGACTGGCACATTCACAGTCAGAGCAGGAGCCCGGCACTGGGGGATGGATGGCACAGGGGAACTGCTGCTGTACAGGACTGATGTATAGGGCTATAGATGGGGCCAACTTTCCCTCTGCAGCCTGTGCCTGGCTGTGGGCACCTTCGGTAGTGGAGCCAAGCAGAGGAGAGAGAGGGAGGGAGTAGTGGATAGATAGAATGGGGAAGAGGCAGATGAGATGAGAAGGTGGGAGAGATGAGGGCAGCAGCCTCTGCTAGTCTGACACTAATTTACAGCCCTGCACAGGAGAGCTACAGAGACAGGGGGAGGATCCTCCTTGGTCTTAAAGAGAGCCTGCTCAGCCACTAGATCTCATCTATCTGCTGCTTCTCATTCTCTTTCTGACACGGTGAAGGGGACGGGGAGGTATTTCACTCCTGGATACAGTAAAAGCTGTCATATAGTAAGTGTTTTATGCCACTGCATTATGTATAATCTCCTGTTCCAAGCCATAAGCAGCCTGACACTGCTCCCAGTGGTTGGTCAGTCCCTGCACGTTCCACCTTTAGCCTGGGCAAGCGCTGCCTTTGAAATCAATTCATCAGAGCAGAAAGCATCCAGGCTCATTTATATTGTGCTGTGTGTACAGCAGTCTCCCCCAGAGCTTGCTTATCATTCCTTCTGAGGCACATACATCTGCTTTTCCTATGATGTGCCATTATGACTCAGGGCTTCTACTCTGGTTCTGTCAACAATGGCTTCTCTTCTTAACATATGGCCTTGGAAAGAAAAATTTTCATTTGCTTCCATGGAAATTTCTTCTCTGGTTTGGAGAAATTACTTGTCCTATGGAATAGATACAAATGGTTTGTCCGGATGGTCAGTTCCTACCCCAACCCTTCTGATTATAGCTTTGATCATGATATATATAATACACGTGTGTCTTGTGTTCATTGAGAACCCATATTAATAACTGCCATCAGCAAGTTTCTGATGGCAGTTATTAATATGGGTCCCTCAATGAACACAAGCATACAGTACCAACATTTTCGGCCACACTCTTTGTATGTACGAATCAAATTGTAGCATGTAGGTAGTTTTTGCTAGGACAGAAGTCTGCACTTGTTGGATACATGTTATTTTTAATACAAATTCACCAATTATTTTATTGAAAAATAGAGGAAGCAGACTACTGGGGCCCCAGAAATGACAGGGGGCAAGTGGGACTTATAAGCAGCTGCAATATATATATACAGAATACAGAGTTGAAGGACCCAATGATCTAGCTGTGGGGCCCAATAACTAGGCATTCCACTGCTGGAAAGTTAATTTAATTCGTTAAATAGATCCCAATCTAAACAGCTGACATTACTCTGTTATATGTAGTTCATATACACAGTTCAATTAATTAATTTCTAATTAACAAACAGTTCATTAGAGGTCCATGGAGCTTGCCCCAAGTTTATACCCAACCCATCTACCTGCCCCTGTCACACAGTTCTGCCTTGTTATCGCTTGATATGTGAATTCCTTGACTAAAGTTTTTGCAAAAGTAATGTAATCTTTTGCATAAGTTACATAAATTGCGTTAAGTCTAGAAGCCCAAATAGTCATTCCAATGCTGAAAAGTATATGTAGGTAATAGCTCATCTAATCCAGTAAACAGATCCCAATGTAAGCAGCTCAAATATAATAAAAAGCAATTCATACAAATAGTTAATAAAATAATTAATGTGTTAATAAAACAGTCTGTTTATTGGGGTCAGTAAAATTTATCTTAAGTTGTTTTTTTTTTTTTAATTCATTGATGGTCAAAGGAGTTTGCCCCTGTTTAGCTTCTCTGTATTTCCATTGCTTGCTATGTGAGTTAGGTCAGCTTCTATGTAAGTTACTTTAAGTTTCTAGGCAAGCTAGGAAAGTTTTTGCGGAAGTTACCCAAAGTTTTAATGTTCATTTATACGTAATGTACGCAATTCGCAATGTGGCCGGGCTTCCCTTCAGTTTACTGGGCCCTGCACAACTATGCCCCCTCTTCCCCCTTGATGGCGGCCCTGATAATACACAATGGTCATGAATATGTAATTTCATGTAAAATATATCCTTATAATTGGTGCTCAGGGATGTTAGTTATAATAACTGCTTAGTGATGTCATTTGTGCCACGAGTCACTAAAAAAAAATTCTGTATTATAAAGAATTGTAAGAATGTCCCTCATAAAGCCATGAGAAATGTAGAAACCACTTTAGAGTTCTGTGACCTATATAAGCATTATAGAAATGATATGTATAGACCTTCTGCTTTTATATGGTTTATAATATCCTTATTGTTTCTTATAGGGTACATTTTTCTCTATACAATACATGGGGTTATGCAATATAAGGAACAAAGTCTGCTACAGTAATTATCACTGGTAGTGATGAGCAAAATTTTTCACTTGGCATGGATTCACTTTGAAATTCTGCATCAACATATATTTTCACAGAACCGTGGCAAAGGTTTGCCACAGAATAACCACAGTGACAAAATGCCCATTGGCCCCAATGTATTTTGAGTGAAAAATCTTGCAGTAAACAGATTCCCTCCAGGGACGTAACTAAAGAGGAAGCAGACAATGCGGCTGCCCCATGAGGCCCTATTTCATAGACAGTTTCAATAAATATTGGTATAACAGGTCAACCTCTAGAGATTTTGGGGGCCTGAAAAAAAATTTGCTGTAGGGCCGACTAATATGTAGTTACAACACTGATTCCTTCATCACATATCACTGGACTTGGAGTAGGTCACTGTTGTTTTTAACACTGCAGTCCTCTTAGGGTGAAACAAGGCACGGGAGCACAGTCAGCACCACTCAGAAACACCCAAGCAGGTATTCCTAAAGGGTACCCTCTTATCAGCATCAGTGTCTGCTACAAAAAAATATTTACCCAAGCGCTAATGTGGGAGGCTGATGTGGTATAGTGTATAGTGGTAATGTGCGGACCAGCCCGATACCCGTGGGTTGGGCGGGTTTGGGTCAACCTCGCACTCCTCCTTGCGGGTCCACCTTCAAATGCTGGCTTCTAACTTCTGGCTTTATAGCCGAACGTCTGCTCGCCCAATCCCTTTTGTCATACCATCTGCGGGGCGGCGCGGGTCTATAATAGGAGACCCGGAAGTCAGATGTGAGCAGGCGTGGGTTGTGGGAGAGCGGGTTTTACTCGACCCACACATCACTAATGTGGTATTTAGGGTATATTGAATACTGTGTTTCTCCCTGTAAAAACGTGCACATGTGACCTACACTTATCCCAAGGTTCACTTGTTAATTGTGGAGGTAGCACCAGTGTTCCCTAAGGTCATTAGCTTGCACACAACACTGGACAGATTAAATGGTACTGTATTTGGCATAACTATGCAGAAGCGTGTGTGGATGCTTTTAATAAACTGTGTCAATAAGTACAACATTTCATCCCATTTTAGAGCGACTTCACTTGCTACTTTGCCCTTAAATTACCATTTTTGTAATTAAGGTGCCATTGCCATTTTAACACACCTTTGTCTTACAGTGACATAATTTACAAGATGGCTACCCACACCCACAGGCCCCTCTTGGGAGTCACAGATGCATGCAATAGTGTGTGTGTGTGGGGGGGGGTATTACTAGGCACCCTCTCTCTGTTCCTATCTCACTTATAATAACTACCCTGTGCTCAGGGTCAGATTCGGATATAATTTATCAGCTGGTTCAATTTTCTTTTAAAAACATACAGATTTCCTTTCAATTAGCTTGCTGGCTCCCTAAACTTCTAACCTACCTTCACACATAAAGGCTACCTTCACACATTAAGGAATGTTGGCCTGGAACGTATATTTGTACCTGGATAGAGAACTGGCTAAAAGATAGACTACAAAGAGTGGTGGTAAATGGAAGAGTACCGCATGGCTCTGTACTAGGTCCCTTGCTTTTCAACTTGTTTATTAATGACCTGGAGGTGGGCATTGAAAGTACTGTTTCTATTTTTGCAGATGATACTAAATTGTGCAGAACTATAGGTTCCATGCAGGATGCTGCCACTTTGCAGAGTGATTTGTCTAAACTGGAAAACTGGGCAGAAAACTGGAAAATGAGGTTCAATGTTGATAAATGCAAGGTTATGCACTTTGGCAAAAATAATATAAATGCAAGTTATACACTAAATGGCAGTGTGTTGGGAGTTTCCTTAAATGAGAAGGATCTAGGGGTCTTTGTAGATAACACGTTGTCTAATTCTGTGGCTACTAAAGCAAATAAAGTTATGTCTTGCATAAAAAATGGCATTAACTCAAGGGATGAAAACATAATTATGCCTCTTTATAGGTCCCTGGTAAGGCCTCATCTGGAGTATTCAGTGCAGTTTTGGACTCCAGTCCTTAAGAGGAATATAAATGAGCTGGAGAGAGTGCAGAGACTAAGTGCAACTAAATTGGTTAGAGGGATAGAAGACTTAAATTATGAGGGTAGACTGTCAAGGTTGGGGTTGTTTTCTCTGGAAAAAAGGTGCTTGCGAGGAGACATGATTACACTTTACAAGTACATTAGAGGACATTATAGACAAATAGCAGGGGACCTTTTTACCCATAAAGAGGATCACCGTACCAGAGGCCACCCCTTTAGACTAGAAGAAAAGAACTTTCATTTGAAGCAATGTAGGGGGTTCTTCACAGTCAGGACAGTGAGGTTGTGGAATGCACTGCCGGGTGATGTTGTGATGGCTGATTCAGTTGATGCCTTTAAGAATGGCTTGGATGATTTCTTGGACAGACATAATATCAAAGGCTATTGTGATACTAAGCTCTATAGTTAGTATAGGTATGGGTATATAGAATTTAATTAAAAGTAGGGATGGGTGTATGTATGGATGCTGGGTTTTAATTTGGAGGGGTTGAACTTGATGGACTTTGTCTTTTTTCAACCCAATTTAACTATGTAACTATGTAACACATCACAACCCCATGATACAAACCTTTATGAAGGATAAGAGATAATGTAAAGTCGAAAACATGAATTACATTTCTTGTATAAAAGATAAATAAAAGCTCACGTCTGCCTTAGTGCTAGATGAAAAATGCTTATTTTACTGTATTTTTGTCTCATGATTAGAAGAAAAGATAGAAGAAAGTATAGTTATAAAATTATCATTACGCTGACATCACCATATGATCATGAAAGCAATTTTAAGCTTGAATTTGTAAAGTAAACACACCGTGAAATTCATACCCGTTTCCATCATTAGAAAAGCACTTTGGCGTTGATGGAAAAGGAAAATCAATACAATCCGAATGCCAACAATGTTGACGGGGTTACCCTCCAGCAATCTGCTCTTCGTTTCTGACTAATATGTTTAAAAGGAAAATCCCTCACCTAAATTAACCATATCAGTGTGTGTGTGTGTGTTTGTAATCTCATCATAGCAAGAACTGATATTCAAATGCAGGGAAGTACAATTCAGGCACTTCAAATCTGCCAGAAAAAACAAATGGCACACACTGAATCCATTACCATAATGCACAAGGTCAAAAAGAGAGACATCGAGCAATATATTATCTCATTATATATATGTAATGTAAGTATATAGACAAAAAATGTCTATTTCCGGCTGAACTAGAATACTACCCCCGAGTGTTTCAGCTATATTATGGAAATTTTTTAGAGCATGAAAGTGTGAAATGCTTGTCTGAGGAACATCAAACATGGCAGGTTCTCCAGACAAGCAGAGTGAAGGTGCCGGATTGTAAATTACATTTGTATGATCTTTATGAGAACAGTGGCCACGTCTTGTATATATACTATTTTTTTCTATTTTTTAAAGTTTTTTTTTTTTTGATTTTCATCAAAAACAAAATATAACATAGAGTACACAAAAAAAAAAATGCACTGAGAATAAATAAAAAATAATTAAAAAAAAAGATAATTTACAAAGCAGAGCATTGTAGGTGACAGATCACTATTTTTGAACAATGTTTTCCACCAGAATTCTAGCACAATTGTGGCCACACCTAAGTTGTGCCTTCTGCTGCTAAAATAAGTAAGTGTGCGTGTTTGCCAATTGGGTGCAAGTTGCAGGTAACATTCAGAGTGGGGATTGCATCGCTCGGCACAAGTCTGCTGCAACTATTGGGGTCCTCTACATCTCAATTTCAGCTGTGAATAGGTTTTGTTTTCCCTGACAAATATAGGTTCTCTGGAGCTGTCCCTGGTGCTTTACTGCAATGATGTCACTGACAAATAGGAGTGTGTCATTTGTCAATTTACAGAGCATTACAAGGAGATTTGTAATGGAAAACTTCATAAATGCCAAACTGCCATCACAAAGTATTTTTCTGTATTTCCCATAGCACTGCATTTTAGGTGTACAGAGTGTACAGATACAAAACAGAACAATGTTCCCTAGAGGTGCCTTGTCTAGATGGATGAACATCATTTTCTTGTCAGCTTGTTTACATTCCCCTCTGCAGTTACCATATTGTTCTGATCTATACAAAATTGTTTTGTTGACTTTTCTTGCAGATCAGGTGAAAGGACAAGGTCAATGGTCTTTCATGTACAAGATGCCTTTTTTTTCTTCTTCACACTGAAATTTATAGCCATACCACATTCCATGAACTTGGAGTGGAGTAGGTGTAAAGCTGGCCATAGACGCAAACATCCGATTGAGGATTTGTAAGATTTTCGAACCGTGTGGGGAGAGTCCTGAGATTTTTCGTCCGGCAGAGATTGGTCGTTTGGTCGATCGGACAGGAAGGCGGATCGGCTGACGATAATATCTCTTCATGTATTGCCGATCTGACGATATCAGTGGGAAACTGTCACCAGCTTTTGTCGGACATAGCTTTCGTAGGGTTGCTGTCAGGGGCAGAACATCGGCTGATCTGTTCTTTTACTACTTTATGTGATCTGAATGGTTAGTGGCAGGTCGGGAGATGGGGAAGTCCGAGGATTCAAACAATCGGATCTTTGCATCTATGGCCAGCTTAAGACATGATAGATTACTTTCTTGCTGCTTGGAGCTGTGTTATATAGAAAGTTGTTCTCCTTACCTGGCTGGGTACCAGAGATGTGTGGGTGGTTTAAAGAATTAGCCTTACCTCTCAACCTAAACTGTGTGTGGGCTCGTGCTTTCTGCAGGCTGGGGTATATTACAAACTTCGGTGCTCTCAGATCCAGCCAGAGGTACTGAAATATGAGGGCTCATTTATGTACAATCAGGGCCGCCATTAGAAATCACGGGGCCCCGTACAACAAAATTTTTGGGGCCCACACTGACGACCAAGCTCCACCCCATATCCCGCCCACTCCACATCGCAGTTAAAAGACCACACAGACATCAGCGCTAAAAAAGTAACCCCCCCCCCCACACAAGTTGTAAAAAGCTATTAATGGTCAGGGCCCACTTATAAAAAATTGGGGCCCCCAAAAAAAAAAAAATTAAAACATTTAAAAAAAAAAAAAAAAAAACATTGGTGGCAGGGGCCCCCTTATAAGTTAAAAAAAACTTGGGGCCCCAACAAAAATTTTTTTAAAAAAACGAAAAAATAAACAAACATTGGTGGCAGGGGCCCCCTTATAAGTTAAAAACAATTTGGGGCCCCAAAAAAAAATTTGATAAAAAAAAAAACATTGGCGGCAGGGGCCCCCTTACAAGTTAAAAACAAATTGGGGCCCCAAAAAAAAAAATTTTTGAAAAAAAAAAAACTGGTGGCAGGGGCCCCCTTACAAGTTAAAAAAATTTGGGGCCACCAAAAAGAAAATTAATTTTTTTTTTAAAAAAAAAAAACAAAAAAAAAACAATGGTGGCAAGGGGCCCCTTAAATTGGGGCCCCAAAAAAAAAGTTTTAAAAAAAAGATTGGTGGCAGGGGCCTATAGAATATTAAAATAATACATTGGTGGCCAGGGGATAAAAAAAAAAAAACCACAAACTGGTGTTCAGTAGGATTGAACTCATGGCTTCAGTACTTCAACTTCGCCTCCTTTCGTGACTTCGGGTCTTTTCACCGCTTCAGGACTTCAATTTCGGCTGTTTTCGTGACTTCGGGTCTTTGCGCTGCTTCAGGACTTCGGCTTCGGCTGTTTTCGTGACTTCGGGTATTTTCGGCGCTTCGTGACTTCGGGACTTCGGCTTTTTCCGTGACTTCGGGTCTTTTGGGCGCATCGGCTTCGGCTTTTCGGCACTTCCGCATTCGGCACGCAAGAGGCAAGACGTACGGCTCGGGCGCTCGTAAGGGGGGCCCGGATCTTCAAAAAATGCAGCGCTGCCGGGCCCCCCTTCATGCCCGGGCCCGGTACGCTTGTCCCCCCTGTCCCCCCCTGATGGCGGCCCTGTGTACAATGCACGCAACTTGCTTGCCTCTGTACTTGCTCCTTAAAATTTGCACTTAGTTCCTTTGCGCCAATTAAGCTCACTTTTATGAAGTGCAGAGGCTCAAGGAAGACCATTAAGACCAGCCTTGAGGAGTTGTCAATTCCAGGGGACTCCTTTGTATGTTGCAGCTATACATGCAACTGGGTTACACCTAGAATACTGCACACTAATACCATTATTGTCACCATGCACATTTGCATAGCACAAGTGATGTCGGTCTCACACGTGGTACATTAGATAACAAAAAATGGCAATTTGCCAGTATGGACATTAATTTGCTATTATGCTGAGTGTTGCATTGTGGGTAGAGACTCTAATATGCACAAGCATCTGACACAACCACATATTTCCAGCCACTATGTACTGTATGCTGTCCTCTCAGATATACACTAATAAACCAAATGGAGAAGGTGGCAGGGTTGTGTATAGGCCTCTTTTTGTGTCTCTGGTTGCAGTAATAAAGCATTCTCTATGTGCATTTGCCTCCTATAACTTAAATCACATTGGAAGACAATCTATACTATATTTCCAACAGAGAACAGAGTAATTATCAAGGTAATGAGATTAAATTATTAATGGCAGCTGGTGATATACTGCGCATGCAGTGGTAATGACATCCAAAGCCTCCGACTATTGTTGTTTTCCCTAGGGATGCTGAATTATGTTTTTGTATGTGCTGTATGAATGACAGTCTCATAGACAGACAACTACAATAAACCCTCATTTCTGCAAAGGAACTGTTTTTTGTGCATCTTAAATGGAAAATGTTATTTAATAATGGACCTGTAGAAAATATTGTAGATTTATGCATGCTATTACAGGCAGTTGCAATGTTCCAATTAAAAAGTGTAAAGACAGAAGTTAATCAATAGAACCCTGCTGTGCAAGAAGTCTTGTTTTATTTACTTTTTTAAATCACCTTTGATCTTAATGAGCCTTAACATGGGATATTCTGTTTGTTTTAACACTGTCTAAAGCCAAAACTGACAGTGCTGTCAATATTTTACCTCTGCCACAAAATGGGTTGCAGCTCATCGCTGGGAATGAATCGTTTATTTCAATTTGACACAAAATTCAAGTCTCAGTGGCAAAATACATTTTTTTTTCCAAATATATTGGTATCCTGTATGATAAGATCTCTGGAAACTGACAAGAGGACATTTCAGCACAACTTTGGGGATTGAGCCAACTGTTTTAAGCATCAGAAAGGACTCATGGGGAAATGCAATAAATTCAAATGGTTAGAGGAGGACAAGGTGCTTCAGAATTAGTGGTAAAGTAACTCACCAAACAGTGAAAGTGGTCCGGGTGCACCAGCCCCAGACCCCCAGCTTTAGGGAGCGGTACAGCAGAAGATAAGGAAGCAGGGCTGACCGGCACTCAAACGGATCCTCAAGACCAGAGATATTCAGTTAAAAAATAAATGTATTAGTAGAAAAGTTAAAAATGTAATAAATGTCACAAGTTTGCACCTCCTCTCTGAACTCATAACAACTACCTTAACAAGTAGCATTTACTGGTCAACTATTTAAAACATCTGATTGGTTGCTAGAAGTGACTAGATTGGGTGCCAAACGTGTGCCTTTCTTATATTATCCTTTAGAACAAGATAACCAGAGTCATATTTTCTATATAGGCACCCAAAAGCCCATGTCTAGGGTGGCAGTGGTAAGCCCATGGGTGTGTATATATAAAAAAAAAATTTCTCCAGACACTTGCTGCAAAATTCAGCAGCAGAACTGGATTATACAGGAACCTGAAGACCTGCTGTTTGGTCCTGCCTACTCTACTACATTCGTAAGCAATGGGGAGCTCCAAACTTAAAAGAAAATAATGCAATTGGTCTTGCTTGTGCTTCTCACATACAATAAATTATGATTTGTTTTTTCTCCATATAGAGGACCACATTATTTGTTATATGAAGATAGTCCTTGTGCTAAAGGGTCAAACGTGAGCTAAAGGTTCCACCTGCCAGTAAAGTACCTGATAGAAGTTCCTCTTTTTAAAAAAATGTACATTTACTTATACACTATGAATAAAATACCTTTAGTGCACCAAAAAAAAATTGGTTTTCATTCAACAACTGTATACCCTTAAACATAGGCCATGCTTTCCATAGAAAAGTACCTTGTAGAAGTTCCTCTTTTTAAAAAAATGTACATGTACTTATACACTATGAATAAAATAAATTTAGTGCACCCAAAAAAAATTAGGCTTTGAAATGAAAATATAATTGTTCAGTATATCAGCAGTATTGTTTTCATTCAACAACTGTATACCATTAAACATAGGCCATGCTTTCCATAGCTATGTAAAAGGTGTCCTATCGTGTGGATTAAAGTTTGGTTTTGGAAAAAAGTAGTATTACCCTTTTAATGGAAACATTTCCACTCCTAATTAGTGTCTAAATCAATTCATTTGAAAGACAAGGGAAGATTCTATTTGTGGTACAGCCAATTAATTACCTAGCTCCTATCCTCTAGTTTAATCCCCACAGATACAGTACCAAGTGTATATTTTCTATTTGCTATATGTCTCAGAAAAGAGGAGCTAGTTTGAAAATTAGGTAAAATTTGATGTTTCAAGTTACAATTCATGCTTGTCAGTCAAAACTGATTTACAACATATTACAATAGCAGGAATGGAATAGGATGTAACAAGGACAAACATCTTTGTGTCTGTTATATTTGTTTATTAAATTTCTATCTGTCATATATCTGCTCTTTATTATAGCTTTGCTTATTTATCATGATGATAGACGATTAGTTTTTGGGTGTTTGTGACTTTGAGTCAAGGGAGGAGGGGGTGATTCTTCCACTGTATAGAGCACTTGTAAGGCCCCATCTAGAATATGCCGTACAGTTTTGGTCTCCATCACTCAAACAGGACACTATTGTATTAGAGAGGGTACAGAGAAGGGCAACTAAGCTGGTAAATGGTATGGAAAATCTTAGCTATGAGGAAAGACTGGCAAAATTGGGGATGTTCACACTGGAGAAGAGGCGCTTAAGGGGTGATATGATGACTATGTATAAATATTTAAGGGGATCATATAATAATCTCTCTAATGCTTTATTTACCAGTAGGTCTTTCCAGCTGACAAGAGGTCACCCATTCCGATTAGAAGAAAAGAGGTTCCACCTAAATATTCGGAAGGGGTTTTTTTACAGTGAGAGCTGTGAAGATGTGGAATTCTCTCCCTGAATCAGTTGTACAGGCTGATACATTAGATAGCTTTAAGAAGGGGTTGGATGGCTTTTTAGCAAGTGAGGGAATACAGGGTTAAGGGAAATAGCTCATAGTCCAAGTTGATCCAGGGACTAGTCCCATTGCCATTTTGGAGTCAGGAAGGAATTTTTCCCCCTCTAAGGCAAATTGGAGAGGCTTCAGATGGGTTTTTTGCCTTCCTCTGGATCAACTGGCAGATAGGTAGTTAATAAAAAATAAAAAAAAAGTTGAACTCGATGTGTCTTTTTTCAACCTTACTTACTATGTTATTATGTTTTTCAGGATATAAAGACCCCTGCCAAAAGTGCTAGACTACTATGGGAGGCAAAATCAGACACCTTAGTGCTCATGCAAGAAGCACTTATGTCTTGCTGTGTACTGAATCTCCGACACAAGGCAGTCCTGTCCTTACCACCTGCCATAGAGCTGTGTTCTACACCTTGGACTGGTAGGGTGAGGACCTCTGCCCACAGCCCAGATGACGTGGTGCAAAGTAAAAGAAATATGGGGGCAAATTCACTAAAGGGTGAAATGGCCATCGCTAGTGACAATTCACCAGAAATCTCATCCGTAGGGACATCGCCAATTCAGTAAGAGGTGTAAAGGACAAATCGCTAGCGAACAAGACTGTCACTATCGTTCGTACACACCCTATCGCCAGCAGACTTTTCAGCCCTGGCGAACGGTCGTTACACCGCAAATTCACTAAGATGCAAATTTTACTGAACGTTAGCTCTTTGGCCAGAGTTTACTTCGCCACCTCAGACCAGGAGAGCTGCTAAAACAAAGCTACATCTTCCTCAGTCTTGTCAGTGACATCATTAGAGTTGTAAAATGCTGGCGACTTTTCTTTTTTTAAAGCTGGATTGCCTTCAAAAGTCCGAACTATTAGAGATTTATGTGTGAAATTTTTTGTAACTAATTTGAGGGGCGTGCCACATTTGTTTAAGGGTGGGCTCATGTCTAGGGCATTAGAGGATCTCTTTTGTCTTTATTATGGCTCATTGGACATGTGTTTGAAAAAGTGAATACTTCAAGCATTTGCACCAACATTATTAATAAAGACGTCTATATGACTTAGGTACTAACTTATGTACCCACCCTATTCAAATTAACCTAAGCGTAAGAGTGTTAGCAAAGTTTCGATAGGCAGAAATGAACGCTAGTGAAAATTCGATATGAAATGCTCGTCCAGCTGAAGTAACGATATCGAAAATTCGCCAGTGTTTCGGCTGCTGAGATGCAACTTTGCATATTAGTGAATTAGCGTAGTGGTAACGAATTTGCACTTGGCGAAGTGGCACGGAGTGTGGCGAAGAGATCGCTGGCGAAAATTCACCCTTTAGTGAATTTGCACTATGGAGTCTTGTACCCTAGGCAACCCGGCCAGCCACCTCGCCCCCTCCCTGGTGCGCACTCCTTAGCACACCGATGTCACCCGTTCACATGCAATGTTGCACGCAGACGTCAGTTACCTTTGCGCCCTAGGCACTTGCCTCTTTTGCCTACCCCTAGTTCCAACCCTGGACTTGTGTCTGGGTCAGCAAATGACCACTTTTAAGCTTATTTTGTTATAAATATAAACAGCTTTTATGTCTTCACCTTGATCAATTTCTGATTTCATTATGGTCACTTTGCCCTCGATTTTTATTCTATAAACTATTTTGACGAGGGAAGTATTTCCTCAGCATTTCCGTGTACTGAATTTAATAGCAAGTGGCATAAAAAGCAAGGAATATCGATTAAAATCTGGGGCCATCGTATAAATCCCTGCATTCTCATTGGGTTTGAGCTATTCTCAGATTTAATGAGCTGAAACATTTTTAAGGTTAAAGAATTCTTTAGTTTTGCTGATGACAAACAACTACAAGTCAGAGAGTTTCAAAACTTGCCAAATCTTTTGCTCATCCCTAGTGTGGAGTTGCTTTTCTGAATGTGTCTGCTTGTCTCATGTGTTATGCTTTCATCTTTTCCAGCTGCTGTGAAATTCATTTTAAATCCTTCACATTGGTTATCGCTACTTAATTTAAATTTTTTTTTTTTTTGGAATTTCAGAAAAAGTTAAAAGTACCATTGCAACATACTGAACTCAAACTGCTTATGAAAAGGCAATTATCAATTGTAGAAGGTGAACGCCATTGAAGCACTTACAGCTGTGGAGCATGCTTATTAAAAGGTAAAGGCTTTGATGAGTTACAAAACCATCATTATCATGAAATATACAATGAATTATGAAATGATTTATAGGTTTACCTTTATATATAGAACATAATCCATATCTCATCCAACTGCATAGCTACTAATTTAGATTCACAGCAGCTATCCTATAGATCTTGTCAAGAATTAAAATGAATATGTCATACTTCGATTTGCCAATTTGCCTGTATAAACAAAATGTAAATTTTATTTGACTACAACTGCCATAATGCTTTAAAGGAACAGTTCAGTATAAAAATAAAAACTGGTTGTGCAAAATAAAACATTTTTCTAATATAGTTAGTTAGGCAAAAATGTAATGTATAAAGGCAGGAGTGACTGGATGTCTAACATAACAAAACAGAATACAACGTCCTGCTTTTCAGCTCTCTAACTCTGAGTTAGTCAGCAACTTGAAGGGGGACTACATGGGACATAACTGTTTCTTGAGTTGATCCTCAGCATTCAGTTTAGATTCAAAAGCAACAGTTATGACCCATGTGGCCCACCTCAAGGCTCTGATTGGTTACTGCCTGGTAACCAATCAATGGAAACCAAGAGAGTAGTGTTCTGGCTATTATGTTATTAGAAAACGTTTTTTATTTTGCACATACTATTTACCTAGTTTTAATTTTCACACTGAACTGTTCCTTTAAACCTTGTTTAGACCATGTTGAAGAATGCCTGCAGGTGAAGTACAGAAATATGTGGGAAACCAAGGTTGAGAAACAGGGTGTTAAAGGGGTGGTTCACCTTTAAGGTAACTTTTAGTATGTTATAGAATGGCCAATTCTAAGCAACTTTTCAATTGGTCTTCATTATTTATTTCTTATAGCTTTTTAATAATATTTGTGTTCCTCTTCTGACTCTTTCCAGCTTTCAAATGGGGGACCCCATCGAAAAACAGATGCTCTGAAAGGCTACTAATTTAATGTTAATGCTATTTTTGATTACTCATCTTTTTATTCAGGTTCTCTCCTATTCATATTTTGACCCTAGCAATCACATTGAAATTGCTTGAATCTGCTGAATGAAAAACAAAATAACTCAAAAACTACAAATGATAAAAAATTAAAAACGTATATACCATTGTCTATATCACATCATATAACCAAAAGTTAACTCAAAGGTGCAAAGTCCCTTTAAGGGAGATCACATTAAAAAAAGTTCTCATTTGACAGGCTCTGATTTGGATTCAAAACAGGTCTTGGCGGTTCAAGTACGCAAAAGGCCCAAACAGCCCCCCCACTAGCCCACTATATAGTGACTGCCTCTATGGCATTTTACAGCAGCCTCTCTGACATTGCTAGAATCAACAGATATATACATATAAATTAACATTTATTTATAATACATTAATATCACATTATAGTAATTATATGAGAAAACATATCATATAAAATACACAAGCCATGAATATCCTATAAATAATTTTCTTCCATTATAATTTGCGCTTAGTGATATCTAGTCACTTTAACCATGGTAAGTACTGCTGTATAAATCCAAATTAGGTGCCTGTGCCAAGGGGTGATCTGTACCCCCCAACTGTATAAAACAATGCACTTGTGGGCCCCTAAACCACACAACTATAGAGCTTACACTCTAAAGGGCAGATTTATTGGAATTGGAAATTTGAACTTTCGAGTTGGATTATTGGTCAAAACTCACAAATTCAATTTGGGAATAATTCAAACTTGAATTCAAGATTTATCATACCTGGACCCTGGGAACAATTGGAATTTGACTATTGACCACCTGAAACCTGCCGAGTTCATGTAGAAGTCAATGGTCCAGTGACCCATTTGAAGATTTGAATAGCCTTCCTGACATTCAAGGTTTTTTTCTCTCGATTAGAGTTTAGTCGAATTTGAAATGAGTTTTCGGGTCTGTAATATTCGTTCGAGTTTTAGACGTCACATTTTTTCTTAAATAACCTCCCAGTCAAATTGTGAGTGTATTCGAAAAGAAACTTTGCATGAATACGAAATTTGAACTTTGATAAATGGGCCACCCTGTGAATGGTCACGTCACAGACATGGCTTATAAATAGTAAAACTGAATCACGCTCAAAATTAGACAGATATCTATTGGTCGGTTTAAAAATAAGTCAGGACGAGGACCGCATTGGCTCGTTGATTATTGGGCTGAGGGCCAAACGAATATACCAGCACAATATCACCAAGCACAAAAGTGGGCATATCAGGCAAAGTCTCACCCATTTGGCAACCTTGCAAAACAAGCAGATATTCGGACTGAAGAGAGAAAAGGTAGAAAGCTTGGTCAGTTTGTTGACTGAAAGGTTGTGTTAGCCCCGGGTATGGGACAGGGTCAGACAAAACAACATTGTTATTACCAGCCATAAACTATTAATCCCCATTATGGTGCAATCACAGTTATTAAATAGTGATGGGCGAATTTATTCGGCAGGCGCAAATTCGTGGCAAATTTGCGTGATTCGCCGCCAGCGAATAAATTCGCAAAACGCCAGCGAAAATTCACCGGCGTCAAAAAATGTTTTCGCCGGCATCGAAAAAAAAACGGACGCCGGCGTCGTTTCGCTAATTCTTTGCCGTTTCGCGAATTTCACGTGAAATTCGCTAATTTTCCGGCGAAACGGCGCAAATTCGCCCATCACTATTATTAAATAAAGGCCTTTATTATTTTTTCTCTTAAGTGCAAAGAAAAGTGTTTGTGAGTGTAGGAGAAATGTTACTGGAAAAGATAAGCGCTCATATAGAATTATTTTAATGGTCAGTGAAAAAAAAAACTGTGCTGTACTGATTGTAATGTGGAACAATGAGCGTTGCTCAGGGCTGCAGGCTGCGGAGCTTCTATATAATAAAGTTATTGATGGGCTTTATTAGCTGGGGCTTTATTTACATATTTACCTATACATGGAAGCTCCATTAATACTTTTGTCACACTCCTCTGAAGAGGAGGAAGCCATTAAACAGAATAGGTTTCACTTAACAACCCAAGGCCAAGGCTGGAAATTGCTTTTGCAATAAGATGCAGAGAGCAGCAATCACACATTCTGGAAAGGGAATTCACTAGATGCAGTTATAGAAATGATTAAAACAATATAATATCTGCTAAGGCTGTGTCATGTTTATTATCCCAATAGCACCCTGCTGCCCTGTAGATAAGAAGATGTATTTTGGTATCGCTGGTTTTTGTAGGTACATTTTAAGGGGAATATTCCAGGATGTATCGTAATATAACTTTTACATAAATACAAAAATGAATTATCATGTACTGTATTTTTGACAGGATCTTTAGCATCATTATCATGAAAATATACATGCAGAATACTGGAACAAGCTTATTATGAAAGAGAAGCACAAACCACTGGCAAACCAGCTGCAGATAAGCTCACAGACCTTCAGTATGTGCACAATATATTTATAGAATCGTTCATCTGCAAACCTGTTTGCCAGACAATATGGCATTGATATTTCCATTTGTGTCCCATTAAAGGAAATAATTCTTTTCAATTTAATCTTACCGATTTACTTTTTCTCTGTAATAAAAAGATCTAGACATCAGATCCAAATCTGCATCCGTATTCTGGTAGTTTATCATTAAACCAGATTAATAACCAAATCAAAATATATAATGGATACAACTCAGATAACATTTATTTCCACTTGTGTTTAAAGACCAGCCATAAAATAGAGTACAGAGATCTTCCACTGGTCCCAGTTTCTACTGAGCACCAGTCTGAGAAAATTCCACTATAAGTAGTGATGGGCGAATTTGCGCTGTTTTTTCGACGCCGGCGCCCGTTTTTGACGCCGGCGTCCGTTTTTCAAAAAAAAAATTTGCGGGCGTTTCGCGAATTTATTCGCTGGCGGTGAATCGCGCAAATTCGCCGCGAATTTGCGCCTGGCGAATAAATTCGCCCATCACTAACTATAAGCCTAAACAATCTCTGTATCATTTTTGTCTATCGCCATCTAAGGGGGTTATCTACTAAAATAAGATTTTATCTCATTATTTTAATAAAAAAAAGCTTGACACGGTTTTTTTTCGGAGATTTCTCCCGAATCACTTGATTTTTTAGGGTTTTTGTCTGAAAACCCAGAATTTTTCAGATTATCGGGCGAAACCTGATAAGACCACTTTATCTTCAAATTGGCTAGGGACATCGCCCAATGACTTATGCATGACCTTGACAGGTTTGATATGGCGGATGGGGCGAATCAGGGTATAATAAATCTTGAAAAATTCAAGGTTTTTTTCCCCAGAAAAAATTCGAGTTGTCCCAAAAAGCCCGACCAGAAAAATAAAATAACCCTCTAATTGTTGGGATCCAAGATTATTATATGGAGGCCATGTTCTCGTGTGTTCTTTCAGCAGATCAACAAAATCCAAATCATTTCATAGTACAGAGGAAGGATAAATGATTTGAAGACATTAATGATATAAGTTTCACCTTCCTGTAAGCAAATTGCAATGAAAATATATGGCATTTATAAAATATGTCTACACAGACATAATAAAATGTAAATGTTGAATGACCTACTGCAAGCAAACCAAATCCTAATTTGCATATGTAAATTAGGGGCGGGGGGAGGTAAAACGTGTGACTTTTTGTCACAAATCAAGGAAGTAAAAATGTTTTCCCATTCCCACCCCTAATTTGCAATATGCAAATTAGGGGTGGGAAGGGGAAAACATTTTTACTTCCTTGATTTGTGACAAAAAGTTCGGATTCGGTAGAATCTTTCACAAAGGATTCGAGGGTTCGGCTGAATCCAAAATAGTGGATTCGGTGAATCCCCCCATCCGCCATATCAAACCTGTCAAGGTCATGTATTTGTTGGCTTTAGATCCTTTGAGAACTACTGCACCCGCATTTCTTCATTCTTGTCATTGATTAATTTCTAAATCAACAAAAAATTTCCTTGACAATTTGAGGTACAGTAGCTATTACTTGCAACAAACGACTTCTGTATCCCTAGTATCCGGTGGTTAAGGTGTTTTAGGCTTTGCAAAAGCACAAGCATCCCCAACCTTTTATACCAGTGAACCACATGTAAATGTAAAAAGAGTAGGGGAGCGACACAAGCATGGGGGTCACAAAATAAGTGCTGTGTTTGGCTATTTAGTTGCCCCTATGTTCAGTGGCTTATCTGGATATTACTGGGCCCCACAGCAAATTTTTTGTTCGGGCCCCCAAAATGTTTAGAGGTTGCCTGTTTTACCAATATTTATCCAAACTGTATATGAAGCCGCAGGGTCTGCTTCCTCTGTAGTTACGCCCCTGCCCCTGGAGGCTCCGTTTGGCAGTGCATCTGTTTTTTATGCAACCAAAATTAGCCTCCAAGCCAGGAATTGAAAAAAGTGAGCAACATCCAAGGAATTGGTGAGTAACATTATGCTCACAAGCCACTGGTTGGGGATCACTGCAATAGCATATACATTGTCAGAAGCTCTTTTGCACTATGTTACAACCATTCTTTATAGAAAAAAGGCTCACATGTTGCCAATTTTTTTCCAAACAAATTATTGGGGGTCATTTATCAACACTGCCAAAATTGCCCATTGGCATTCTCCCATAGCAACCAAACAGTGAGTGTTTTTTCGTTCAGTCAGCTGCAGGCAACAATTTTATTGCCACGGGTTAGTGCCCTGCACGAAACCATATTGTTAAACCTGACCCGTGACCTTCATACTTACCCGCTTGGACCCGCTACCCAACCAGCAAGTACCTTATCCGCAACCCGATCCGCTGACCATCAAGAAACAGGAAGTGCTGTCATTGTAAACCGGAAGTAACATCAATAGAAGTAGGCTTGATCAGAAAAAAAGGAGTAAAACAGGAAGTGCTGTCATTGTAAACCGGAAGTGACATCGTTAGAAATAGGTGTGATCAGAAAAAAAAGGAGTAAAACTCGCTATTGAGAAGACCCGCGACCTGACCAGCAAAATCAGAACTTCTACCCGCAGGGTACTGCAGGTTTTTGCGGATAACCAGCGGGTACTCGACCCACTGCAGGACTCTGCCCAGTGTTGATAAATTACCCCCCCCCAAATTTGCTCAGTGTTGGTAAATGACCCCCCACTGTGCCTTATGCAAAAATAATTACCAGTAGCACACTGTTTGGGTTGCAGTTGTGCAAAAAGATTTATTCAGCCAAAAAACCTAAAATAAGGCTGTGTCTTAGACTGGGGGAAAACTGGGGAAGGCTCAGTGATGGATAATAATGAAGTTTTGAGTTTTTTTTTTTTTTGGTGCAAAAAATCATAATTTTGTTCCTGCAAAACGGATTGGGTGAAAAAATCTCATCATCCCTAATAACCATAGGCCAGGCTATGGGAGGATACCAGCACCAATTTGCTGCAACTTTCTACACTAGTGGGTTGGAATCTATTGTTACATTGGTTTCAGTAAGATGTTTTTGAAAATATGATAATGAATGAACACAATTTTGGTGCATTCGATTATTAGTATCTTGAGGTTTGTCACAGACTGTTAAGTTCATTAATCTTTTATATTTTTGCAAGTTTTTCCATTTTTAGATATAAGGTATACAGGAAGGATAACATATGTGGTTGCTTGCATAGGTTCTCCATGCTCAGTGACACCAAAGACCCCAATATTAAAATGTACACAGGATACACAGGCTTAATATTGAGTAAACTTTAGTCTGATCATGCAGAGGTTCTGTAATATATGTACAGGTTTATTTGTGACATAATCATTGAAGCTTGTGTCCTTGAGGATATGATGTGTAGGAGGAGCAGGACAGCTAGGGAATATTTAACAATGTGCAACGGAAGTCACATAATATGGTGACAGTGTATATATTTATGACCATGAGAAATAAAAGCAGATCTGGTATTAATTCTAGAAGTAAAGAGATGACATCTATAATATCACCCAGGCGTATCTTCTAAACCATAAAAAGGTCAAGTTATTCCATTTAGCCACAAGAAGCAAAATATGCTTCAGCGGATGGAAAATTTAAAGATAAGCAGAAAAAGTGATATATATGACAAACTGCTGATCTTAAACTGATTGGCATTTGTATTGCCTATACAGGTTTAGGATCTATTATCTGGAACGCTTGGTTTCCCGGATTGTTTTGCCATCAATATGGGTTTATGCAGCTTAGTTGCCAACAAGTATAACTACTGTTTCATTATTACAAAAAAAAGGTAAATCATTAGAATTATTTGCTTAAAATGGAATATGTGACAGATGGCCTATAATTTGAAGCTTCCAAGATAAGGGATCCCATATCTCACTGAGATACACATAATCCATCATCATAAAATGGCTAAACCACCAACCCCATGTTTTATCAGTCAGTCATTCCGTGTAAGCACAAATGCTTTTAAAAACAGGGTGTTTTGTTCATAAAATTAATGATCATAAAAATTGCTAAGCAACATACCCATGTCAGGGTATGCGCCAGAGAGTTTATAAATCCATTGACTTGCAGCTGGCTGCTCTTAAAGTGGTTTTATTTTTGTCTGTCTATTGTCAGGGCAGAATTGTAGATGGCCACCTAGAATTGAGACTGGTGATCAAAGGCTTCGTAATTTGTTGGAAAAGGCTATGTATATTTGTGGGTTGCAAGTTTTGTTGTAATTAGAGTTGAATGGATCATACATTATTAGGAAAACAGTACAGTGCGTAATAGCAGTTATAATATACTGATACTGTATGTCAATAGAATACTTTATGCAACTTTCCTCCTCCCCCATTCTGGTATATACAGTATATATATACACACACACAAACAAGTTTATATGGCACGGCCACCTGGTGGGTCCCAGACTCACAGTCTGATGCTGTACAGAGATATGTTCTTTCTGACTCCCTAGAAATGTGGGCATCCCCACACAAGGCATGTAGAGCAGCCACTTTATACAGCACCTTATGATGATGATGTTAAGTATGTTAGTAAACCTGTACAGGTATGGGATCTGTTATCTGGAATCTGATTATCCAGAAATCTCCAAATTACGGAAAGGCCGTCTCCCATAGACTCCATTTAATCAAAATAATCCAAAGATTTCCTTCTGTATTAATAAAACAGGACCTTGTACTTGAGCCAAATGGAGATATAATTAATCCTTATTGGAGGCAAATTCAACCTGTTGGATTATAACAGGAATAACAAGTTCCATACCTGTAATACCCTCTTGTTCCTCCCCTGGCCTGTGCATTTAAAGCGATATTGACACGATCCTATAAAAATCATAGGAATGTTGTCACTATCAAATAAATGATGCATTTGTAATCGTTCCCCTCAAAGCCCCCTGCAAAACTGCCCCTGCAAACCTGCATTCACCCGACCCTCCGACACTGCTTAATGATCTTCTGAACCGCTTCAGTGATGCTGGGCTGGGGGGCGGCGCGATCCTTCCATAGGCTGATTACCAATGAAACCAGGAATTCAGCCTATGGAAGGAGCCCAGCTCCGTCCCTAAGATCTGTTAGTGGTGTCAGTCAGTCTGCTGCACACAGGTTTGTGGGGCTGCTTTGTGGGGAACGATTATGGGTGCAGCATTTACTTGATACTGACACATTCCTATGATTTTTATAGGAACGTATCAGTCCTGATCTGTGCCCAATACTTACCACCTTTCTCTACCGGATCAGTGTAGAATCTGTTGTCAACACGTATCACATCACTCCTGACTCTAATTTTTATTTGTATAGCGCTCCTAGCACTGTACAGCAAAATAATAAATTAGTAGTAACAAACAATAGTAACAATAACCGCATTATTAGAAATAAAATTCACATAAATATAAAATATAATTACATTACAGATTACGTGCTCAGTGTCAAGGAAACAAAAGGATGGAGGACCCTACCCTGTAGGGCTTACAGTCTAAATGGGGGGGTAACTTACAGACACAATTCGGAGTGGTATTAAAGTGCTGTAGGTTACAGCGTGTGTCATATAAGTTCCCAGTTCAAGTGTTATCCAGGTGTTCCCAGCTGTTATTACTCTGCCCCTTGATGTTAACAGTCCACCCCTAACATCAGGAGCATCCCCCTGCCAGTTGTTATTTTGAAAAGAGGCAGCCCCAATTGGTCCTAAGTGCATTAGACCCTCCTGTGCCACTAGTAAGAGCATTGTGGGAATGAAGTACAAAATATGGTGGCACAGCACAGTGGCTCAGTGGTTAGTCTTGCAGTGTTGGGATTCTATGTTAAACTCCAGCCAGGGTACTATCTGCAAGGAGTTTATAGGGTCATTTATGAGCACAATTTTGAGCGCAATAGCCATGAAGCAGAATTTTTTTCCAGAATTCCAGGGTCACTGAGGTTGTGTGGGGATGTTGCACCCAATGCCATGCGTCAATATTAATGCAAATGCACTTCACCATAAATAGGATGCCATTGCTCTGAAAATTTCCTCATTCCCTGTGTTCTGCGCAAGAGTGACGCATGCACCCAGTTCTTCAGATGTAAGTGCAATGTACCTATTGACTCACAATGCTGAGGAAACCCTGAAGCTATGGACTGGTCTGGTTCTTCTTTGTCAAAAGATGCAACTGCACTTGATTCAGGAGTCAGGAAGGACTGAGTAGTGCTGAGCAAAGAGTACAAAGAATGTATATTAAGATTTTAAGTATGAATGGAACATGCAACTTTCATCTGTAAATTGTGGGATCGCAACTGCCCTTGTGGTCGAAAATTACCTCTAATAGTGTATGTTTTCACTGTAATTACTTGGGTTTCTTCCAGGTACTCCAATATGAATACAGAGAGCGAGCTTAATTGGCTCCAGAATGAATACATAGAATTCATGCATTGCTTCAAATAATGAAGAGAAAAAAAGGACCAGTTTTATATGAAAACCTGATTTTGTTTTTTTATATAATCCAATGCACTGGATAATTCAAAGACCACTTATTATCATGATACAGGTAGAAGAGCTAGATGAATAATACACAAAACTTAAAAAAGAAAACCCTTTGGAGCCACTGAAATACATGAAATTATTGTATCAATTGCCAATTGTACTGAAACCTTTCACTTCACTGCTGAATGGAGTTAAGGAGCTGTGCCTGACTCGTGATATATTTGCACACCTTTTAAGTCTTCTCAACCCTGGCCTTTTTTAAGTAGGAATTTCTCTGAGCTCTTTGTGATTCATCATTTACTCTACTGGAGAAGTTGTCAATGCCAGAGTTGGCTATTAAAAAATGTCATAATATTATAACTGTTTTGCAGAGTACTCTTAAAAATATACATTTATTAATCTCAGTGACTTCAGAGAGGGTGTAATATTTTTTTTTGATCCCAAAGTATATTAAAAAAAAAACTGCTTGTAGCATGTGTTCCTATTATTTATTACTAATGTTTTCCTTTGACAAATTCAGTTAGTCCGAAAACTTCGGAAGTTTTGAGATTAGCAAAATTGCCAAAAGGATTGATGCATGCATGAATGCCGGCACATCCTTCAAGTTATTTGACCACCATATTCCTGTAAAGAGTTACGGTAGGATAATAAATTATTTTATATACCTCTAATGTCAAAGGCCAGGGGAGGGATTCTAGTGGGTCCTCTGGTTATATGGGATACCCCTCTATCAGGATCAGGGGCTTGAATGGAGTCCCAGGGGCTACTTGTTCTACTGTTTGGAGCAGGGACCATGGGAAGAAGCAGAGACAGGACTGATGCTAACAGACTGAAATAAGGATAGGGTAGGTAGGTAATAGGAAAAGACAGAGTCCTCAATAAGGCACACAAGTGGTTTATCAGTTTCAGAGTCCAGGTACAGGCAAGGCACAGGGAATACTTCTGCACTCAGGGGGTCTTACACACAATCATTTTTCCTGCATTCCCCTGTGGTGGATTTTTCAAGCAGGAATTAGTGCAGTGCATTCTTGTCAATGAGATTGTAGTCACTTTTCCACAGGGAAAGAACCGCATAAAGAAACACTTGTCTATATGAGTGCTTAGTTTCAGACGAGGGCCTTTCACAGGCCTGGGGAAAAGACATACAAAGGAATCAAATCTAGGCAGCATGTCCAGCAGAAACGCAACCACTAGGAGATGTAGCAGATTTGGGGGAATAGCCAGCCAGGTAGACAAAAGGCATTAACAGAAAAATTAACATACAAAGATGCCAGAGAGAAAAATAGGGCAGGCGTGGAACACGCTGAATAGGTACATTTTCTATATGTGAAAGATCTATGTACCTATCCTGTTTCAGTATGTAGGGACCCATAGGGTTAACTTGCCCCATGACTTGGTCCATCCCCTACTAGACTATTTTCCCTCTACGTTCCAGTACCTGTAGCCATTGTTAGTGGTATATCTATTCCCCTATTGGCTAGGGTAGTATGCCCGGTTCCTATTATAGTTTTGTATACTGACAAGAAGCCCAGGTGAATGTCTTATAGGGAGCCTGGGACAACAAAGCCCCAGTAAAGATTAAGTGCCTTAAACAGACAACTCTAGGGTATAAGTTAGACAGAAATAGATAGAAAGAACTAGAAAGAGTAGCGTTTTGCATGAAAGATCACCCACTGACTTCAATGTATTTTGAGATGAAAAAAAAACCTCATCACTAGCTTATATTATTACATTTTATGAAATAAATATTTCTATTGGTTATTTACAAATATGACGTAATGATGAATAAGAGGGCTGTGTCAAAGGCTTATTCCACTTGTTCACCTTTGAGTTAACTTTTAGGGGCAGATTTATCAAGGGTCGAATTTCGAGGGTTAAAAAAACCCTCGAATTCGACCCTCGAAGCAAAATCCTTCGAATTCAAATATTGATTTCGAAGGATTTTAGCGCAAAAGCTTCGATCAAACGGTAAAATCGGTAAAATGTCCCCATAGGCTAACATTCAATTTGGTAGCTTTTATTTGGCGAAGTATTGAGTCGAAGGATTTTTTAAAGAGACAGTACTTAGGTTATCGAATGGTCAAATGTTTTTTTGCTTTGAATCGTTCGAATCAGTCGATTCAATCGAATTTTACCAATTTGATGGTCAAAGTACCCAAAAAATTACTTCGAAATTCGAACATTTTTGGATTCGAACTATTCACTCGAGCTTAGTAAATCTGCCCCATAGTGTGATGTAGAGAGTGATATTCTGAGACAATTTGCATTTGGTTTATGCATTTATTATTTGTGTTTTTTGAGTTATTTAGCTTTTTATTCAGCAGCTCTCCAGTTTGTAATTTCAGCACTCTGCAACAATTTGAATAAGAGACTGAAATATGTATAGGTGAGGACATAAATAGAAAGTTGTAATACAATGTAGCAATTAAAATACATTTGTAGCTTTGCAGAGCATTTGATTTTTAGAGGGGTCAGTGACCCCCATTTGAAAGATGGAAAAAGTCAAATAAGAAGGCAAATAATTAAAATTAAATAAAAATTTAGTCCAGTATGTGCTGCATATATTTTATGTGTATAAAGGGTTTTTCCAAAGTTCTCCCATTACTTCTCACAAATAAATTCTCTGTCTAAGTTGTATTTCCCAATACATTAAATCGGGAGAAAGGTAATGCCTCCACCCACAGATAGGGGTGTTCAGATCAAAAACCCATTATCTTCATTGTCTGCACGTTCCCACATTTCACACAATGCAGTTTAGACTCTTTATAGGCTCTGACCCTTTTCCCCCCAAAATTCCAATAGTACAGGGTTTTTCCAAAGTTCTCCCATTACTTCTCACAAATAAATTCTCTGTCTAAGTTGTATTTCCCCAAAACATTAAATCGGGAGAAAGGTAATGCCTCAGCCCACAGATAGGGTAAGTTGCAATGTTTCTGCTTACAACAGTGTTCAGATCAATCTTCATTGTCTGTTGCAGTTTAGACTCTTTATAGGCTTTGACCCCTTACCCCCCCAAAAAAAAAAAATACAGAAGTTTCAGGTGCAAGACATTAGGTTGAAATACCGAAATTCATTTGGGAAAATAAAGATATTCAGTCCCTACTGAAAGTGTTACAGGTAAAATAAATAATGATTCAACCTTCCTTCCTTTTTTTTCCATACCATATTTTGCTGTTTAATTTCTGTCCTCTGGTATTCAAGTCACTGTCCATGCCTCCTAAGCACCAGTGTTCTTGAAGCAGATCCAAGATCTGTCTACATGAAAGACATTCAAATACTTTTCACCCACTGCAGTACTTTACACTCTGTTCTTCCGTTATAATATCTCACATCATCGTGACAAAAGGAATGTGTTTGCTGTATCCTTAATAGATGTATTGGATCTGAATGAAAGAGCTTAAGTCTTCTATAACATGTGAATTGTTCATTCAAAAGTTTGCAGTTATCACTTGTCTCTGTATTGGATCACTTTATCTCCATTGAATGGAGCAGAAATATACTATCAATATAGGTAGAGGCAGTCCCGGATTTGTGGCGGGGCCACAAAGGCCCTGGTCTAGGGCGGCAGAATATTAGGGACGACAATGCCGCCCAGCCACTTACCAGGGAGCGAAACTCCGCAGCGCCCCGTTGCAGGCGCGCATGTGCGATCACACAAGAGGGTGGTATGTGAACGGGTAGGGCTGCGCAGCCGGGCGTCAGCACCACGCGGCCTCGGGCGCCCGGGTAGAGGTATCCGTTATCCGGAAACCCATTATCCTGAAAGCCGAATTATGGGAAGACCATCTCCCATAGACTCCATTTTTTCCCCAATAACCCAAGTTTTTAAAAATTATTTCCTTTTACTCTGTAATGAAAAAACCGTATCTTGTACTTGATTCAAACTAAGATATTATTAAGCCTTATTGAAAGTAAAACCAGCCTATTGGATTTATTTATTGCTAAAATAATTTTCTAGTAGACTTAAGGTATGAAGATCTAAATTATATAATAATATAATAATTTTTTATAATATAATTAATCCTTATTGGAAGCAAAACCAGCCTTATGGGGTTATTCAATGTTTAAATGATTTTCTAGTAGACTTAAGGTATATAGATCCAAATTAGGAAAAGATCAGTTAAACCCCAACTCCTGAGCATTCTGGATAACAGGTCCCATACCTGTATAAGCCAAGTTGCTCAAGAGTATAGCATATAGATAAAATAGTATGATGACAGACTTACCTCTATATGGGACTGTTCCTCTCCATGAATAGCAGTCGTGCTGTAAAAATCAAAGGCACATGGCCCCTTCCACCAGTGCCCTTACCTCAGCTGTGAATCCCTTATATTAGTAGTTTCCCTTCTTGCGGTGGAATTACTATAATATCACCTATGGAAATACAGGTATGGGACCTGTTATCCAGATTCCAAAACTTGGGTTTTTCCTGATAACAGATCTTGATCGAGCTTGGCCTCTACAGGTATGGGACCTGTTATCCAGAATGCTCCGGACTTGGAGTTGAACAGATCTTTTCATAATATTGATCTTTATACCTTAAGTCTACTAGAAAATCATTTAAACATTGAATAACACCAATAGGCTGGTTTTGCCTCCAATAAGGATTAATTATATCTTAGTTTGTATCAAGTACAAGCTACTGTTTTATTACTACAGAGAAAAAGGAAGTCATTTTTAAAAATGTAAATTATTTAGATAAAATGGAGTCTATGGGAGACAGCCTTTCCGTAATTCGGAGCTTTCTGGATAACTGGTTTCAGTATTACGGATCCGATAGTAGCTTCCACCTTATACAATATGCTTTTGCTACTCCTCCAATCTGTTATTTAAGTACATTTCACTTTTTAACTAAATAATGTTTTGTGGATTGTGCTTTTTCTTCAAACAACAAAAAATCACGTAGAACCTGGCAAGCTGGCAAAAAAAGATTAAGAGAAAGAATTCACTGATGTTTTTTAACCTCAATTTATCACCCCCAAACCTTGATCAATAATATATTAGCCCCAAAATGCATGTTGTTGAATATATTCATTACTTCTTATCTCTTCTTATTTCTTATAATACACCATGTGGATTGATTTATCAAAGGTCAACATCCAAGTTTTATTTCTTGTCAGCAAAACAAATTGATTTCCTCCAATAGATCTTATTTTTTAATGGACACGTCATTTTGTTGGTCAGTCTTTCTGTCTCTACCATTTAGAAGAGATTGAACTATTTTATGATATAGAATAGTTCAAAAACAAAGAATACACAAAGAAGTGGAGATCAGGTTGAACCGCATTGACCATAAGAAACAAACGAGTTTTAAAGGGGTAGTTCACATTTAAGCTAACGTTTAGTATAGATAGAACGTCATATTCCTAGCAACTGTGCAATAAGTCTTCATTATTTATTATTTTTGAATGGTATCTTATTTAAGAAAAAACTAGCATGGAAAAAATTAGAATTGATTGAGTTTTCTGTGAAAAAAATTCGAATCGCTCGAATCATTAGAGTTTTCTGGTAAAAACTTGAATTAATATCTTCATTTAGTTCAAGGGACCTCTGCCATTGACTTCTAAGTTTTCTGTGAAAAAAACTTGAATCGCTCAAATCATTAGAGTTTTCTGGCAAAAACTTGAATTAATATCTTCAAATAGTTCAAGGGACCTCTGCCATTGACTTCTACATGACCTTGACAGGTTTTAGATGGTGTATTTTTGGATTCAAGCTATTTCCCGGGTCGGGGTATAATAAATCTCGAAAAAAGTATTTTTTTAACCCGAAAATGTGAGTTTTGACCAAAAAAATCATATGGAAAATATAATAAATCTGCCCCTAATTGTTACTTTTTACTACATATCTTCCTATTTTTGCAGGGGGGCCCAATGAGCCCAAGTTTCTCCACTGCTGAAAAATCATAAAACTAAAAAAAAGAAGACTGTCTACAACATACTAAAAGTTAATCCAAAAGAGAACTACTCCTTTAATATGGATGTAACAGGTATGAAAACTAAAACAGCCTGCTATGCTTAGTTTCAGGGAATTCTACACAAACCAGGATAAAATTGCCATGGGATTGGCTACCAAAACCTGTAACCAATCTGGGTAAAAGATCAAAGATGAATTGCATACCTATAAATTGTATTATGGGTATTATGGATATTAAATCATGCTTCAGTGTTCTGAACTCTAAGGGGGAGATTTACTAAAGAGCAAAATGGCTAACTTTTCGCCAGTGTTGCCACCCGCAGGAACATCGCCAATTTACTAACAGGTGCCAATTTGCTAGTGAAACAGACTGTCGCTAGCTGTCATTTGAAACCCTATCGCCAGGCGACTTTTCACTCTGGTGAACGGACGTTACTCCCTAAATTCACTAAAATGCGGATTTTACTGAACGTTAGTCAGAGTTGCCTTTGCCACCTCAGACCAGGCGAAGTGCTATAAAGCAGTTAGATCTTCCTCAATCTTATGTCACTTACATCATATCCTGTGAGCTGAAAATGCATCAAAGTTCAAAAAACGCTGGCGACTTTTCCTCTTTTCAGCGTGATTGCCTGCAAAAGTCCTAACAAACTTTTTTTGGGGGAACCGTTTTTTCCCAGACATTTCCTAACATATGGAATACTCATTGTACAGTGGGCTCATGTGTAGGGCCTTATATTAACTCTCTTGCCTTTATTAAGGTTCCCTGGACATGTGTTATATAAAATGGTAACTTAAACCATTTGCAGCAACATTTATAATAAAGACACAACTTTAAATTTCCCGCCCTATGCAAATTGACCTAAGCGCAAGATCACTAGCGAAGTTTCGCTAGGCACAAATGAATGCTAGCGCATCTTCACTATGAAATGCTCGCACAGCTGAAGTAATGCTAGCGAAAAGTCGCCATCGTTCGAAACCCGGGACAAAACTTTGCATTTTAGTGAATAAGCGTAGTGGTAGCGTATTTGCACCTGGCGTAGCGGTGCAAAGTGTTCGCTGGCGACAATTTGCCCTTTAGTAAATCTTCCCCCGTGTTTCCAAGAAGCATATTACATGGGATCAGTCCTTGGCTGTCCTGCTTTTGGGCTAGAATACTGGAGCCTTTCGTAAATAGCAGAATTAGTAATACAGGTTTGGGACTTGTTATCCAGAATGTTTAGGAACTGGGTTTAATCATGTACATATTAAATAAAACCAATAGGCTGATTTTGCCTCCAATAAGCATTAATTATATCTTAGTTTGGATCAAGTACAAGGTACCGTTTTATTATTACAGAGAAAAAGTTTGGATTATTTGGATAAAATGGAGCCTTACCCTAATTCGGAGCTTTCTGGATAATGGTTTCGGGATAACAAAACCAATACCTGTAGTAAGTTACTGGCACTCTGGTCCCCACTAACATCCACATTAATGGGAACGACTTTTTGGTTTACATTCTTATACCCCGTTGTGTCATATATGTAGGTTTGCACAGATTTAAGTTAATTAGATACTGTTCAGTAATTTGTATTTCCCAACTTCTACTTCTACTTAACTTTCTCCAAAGCTAACACTTATAGGACAAGGAACACAAAACCACTGGGAGGTGCCAATGCTTAGCTGCCATCTTGCCTTTCCTAGTTGTTCCTAGCTCAGACCTAGACAAGCATTTACACAGTATAGTACAGTATAAACATGTAACACATGCACAAATGTACATCTAATGAGAGAAGGAATGGGAAAGGAGGTAAGTAAGATAGTGGTGCTGTGCTACAAGCCGGTACATTATTTTCCGTCAAATATCACTAGCCCTGGAAAATGGCAGTGAATTTGTTTCCTTGTCCTTTTAAATGTTTTTAATGTTTTTGCTCATACTTCACTTAGTCATAAGGAAATATCAGACTCTGATATTTTTAGCTTCCCTGTCTATAGTACACTGTGTTTCTCTGTGAACACATCTCTAAAAAACTGTTGTAATAACAAGCAGTAATTGAAGATAATAGCTCAAAACATTCTTGGCTATACAGGCACACAAATTACATTATTTTCTTTCTAGAAAAAAAAAATATATAGAATAAACACACAGTTTTGAGTATAAAGACGTCCAGAAATGATGAATCTGTGATCCTCATGAATGTCTGTGAATATGAACAGCCTGTATGTAGTCTTTGTACCATTTAGCCAGCGTAAGGCAAAAAATGCTGCCTGTATTACTGTAGAATGCAGGGCATGCTGATTATTGAATGTATCCCCTTATGAGTAACCCAGGCTGTAACTCCTAAATTACGGTACAATGAGATTGCATAGAAATACACAGAGAGCAAATTGTACCTTATATGGTTGGAGGTGGGCCACAGTATTACTGAACATGTTTTTACCAACTGGTCAACCAGAAATGGTTGACATCTTGGACATTTCTTTGAAGAGGTTAAAGGGGTGGTTCACCTTTAAGCTAACTTTTAATTCTAAGCAACGCTTCTATCGGTCTTCATTATTTATTTGCTACAGTTTTTTTTCTTCTGACCCTTTCCAGTTTTCAAATGGGGGTCATTGACCCCACCTACCAATGAAATGTGCATTAAGGCTACACATTTAGGGGGTTATTTATCAAAATCCGAATTTGTTTTAAATTAAAAAAGTCCAACCAAACTAGTATCCGCGATTTACCCTTATTTATCATTAAACAACCACGAAAATATCTAATCGGAAAAAACTGCAACTTTTTCACACTGTCGCACAAAAAAGTCTGAATTTTTCGTGAAATCGGCGGAAAAGCCCTATAATTTTCAGATTATCGCGCGAACTCAGCTCAGACCACAATATCTTCAAATTGCAAATAGGACCTCTGCCATTGACTTCTACAGGACCTCAACAGGTTGAAGATGGAGTATTTTTGGATTTGGACTTTTTGCATATAAGAAAGCTTGAAAAATTTGAGGGTTTTTTTTATAATAAAAAAATGCTAATTTTTAGCATTCGAAATTCAATAAATAAACACCTGATTGTTTTTGTTACTTTTTATTACTCATCTTTCTATTGATCTTCCAGTCTCTCTTTCAAATCAATGCATGGCTGCTAGGGTAATTTGGGAGAGAATTCCACATCTTCACAGCTCTCACTGTAAAAAACCCCTTCCGAGTCCTTCTTTACTTCTATTTTTATTCCCTCACAAGAACAACACTGAGGAATCACTTCCACTCCAGTGTTGGACTGGGTCTTTTATGGCCAAAATGCATTGGGAAAGGGAAACAACATCTATAATAGCATTTACTTGTTGAATAAACTCCTTTCCACCATGCTACAACTTTTCTTCATAGAAAAATATAGGATTCCATGTTGCCACTTTCTTCTAAACATGTCACCCGAACAGCTCTTTAGAAAGACCACTGTCTGGTAATAGCCCTGATCCCATTGGTTAATGTGGAAGGCAAGGGGCATATAATTATCATATCTATGCATAGTCTTTTTCAGCTACTGGAGGAAATCTTGTACTGACACTTCTTTTGGTGCTACAGGAGTCCTGTGTCTCTGCTATAGGGTAGTGCAAGTACACTATAATTTGGTGAGCCTCAACTCAGGGCTAGTATGCACTGGGCTGCAATAACCATCTTTATCCACAACCACAACAGGTTCATAGGTATATCTGCAGGGCACGGTTTCTTTAAATACCCTTTCTACATACAGTGTGCCAGCCAGGAGCAACTCCACATAATATTGCAGATTACTTGATTTGTGACTTCCTGGGAATACAGTGGTGTAACTATAGCAGACCCGGGGGGGGGGGGGGGGGAGCAGGAAAAGATGAGGCCTAGACTGCAGTGTCAGTTTCCTCTAGAGCAGTGATCCCCAACCAGTGGCTCGTGAGTAACATGTTGCTCTCTAACAGCTTAGATGTTGCTCTCAGTGTCCTCAAAGCCGGTGCTTATTTTTGAATTTCAGGCTTGGAGGCAAGTTTTGGGTGCGTAAAAACCAGGTGTACTGCCAAGTAGAGCCCCCTGCTACTTCATATAGGAGCTACCAAATAGCAAATCACAGGCCTTATTTGGCACCCCCAGGAACTTTTTCAATGCTTGTGTTCTCCCCAACTCTTTTTACATTTGCATGTTGCTCAGGGGTAAAAAAGGTTGGGGACCCCTGCTCTATAGCATTAAAATCCCACCCCATCAATCTTTACATTTTTGTGCTCACGCCAATGAGCATGGGGGGGGGGAAGGTAGGTTGGGACTGGGACAGCTATGCATGCCAGGCCCTAGGGTTGCCACCTATAAAAATATTAAATTATGCTTGACCCTAATGTTATTAATCGGAAAAAAATAGAAATATATACGAAAGCCAGTATTTTTTTCTAAAAAAAGGTGACAACCCTACTGGGCCCCTCTGAAGGTTTTTTTAGCGGGGGGGCCCAAAGCACTCTTGTCATGTTACTGTGGGACTCCCCATTTCTGTGGCAGTTCTGTGGAGCCACGTCGTCTCGTCTCACTGTATATTTGTATACTGCTGAGATGACAATAAAGTTTACTTTGACTACTACTTTGAGTTTCTTCCTGAGAAGAACTCCTGTTATCTTTCCATGCCCTAAAAACAGGGTCGGACTCGGCTGGCGGGACTCCGGGAAAAAACCCAGTGGGCCCCCGGCTCTTGTTGGCCCCGTCAGCCCAGATCCGCACCCTGCCGCGACCAACAAGTCGTGTGCTTCTCAGGACTCACAAGGGTCTGGACTGTCCAGGAGATGCTCTTGAGTTCTGCTAGGTCAGTCTGCAACAGTGATTCTCATATTTTTGACTTCACTTTTGTCTTCCACATAATAATGGTTTGTGGAACAATCCATTTTTGCACTTCTTTTTTTTTTACAGAGCCTTATACATACTAACCTCATTTTTTATTTCATATACTGTAGTAGCAAGCCTGCACTGGATTTAATTAGCAGAGCCCAGAATGTCTTTGTTCAGTATGCAGCCATAATTTCTCCAGGAACATAACAGTCATAGTTACAATATATTCCAATTTAACATTCATGCAGTAGATTTCTGACTCTTTATTCCTTCTAACTAGATCAAAAGCAACATTTAAATGACATCCCTGCTATACTATGAATATTTTCTGATTTGATTTCAGCCCATCCCTGCTGCCAAACAATCTGCTGTGATAATAAACGAAGAAAAGCGCTTATATAAACTCATTTGCCTTTTCTGATTTTATTGAAATAACAAGCTGTGTGTCCTGACCTCTGCATTAGTCAGTGATTGTTAAATGAGAATTCTCTACACGTGGACAAGTTCTAGTTTACACTTTCCAGAATTCAGTATTACCATTAAACACTTGGTCTGTTTTCTTTGCACATATACCCTGGGGTGAACATGGCATTTCCGTGGAATTGCATGATCAAAAGGTTTATTAACCAGATTCACTGGGCTCTAGAGCAGAAACATTAACCAGAGTGGAACTACACCTCAGCTATAAGTACAGGTATGGTATCCATTATCCAGCAATCTATTATCCAGAAAGCTCCGAATTACAGACAGGCCATCTTCCATAGACTCCATTTTATCCAAATAATCTAAATGTTTAAAAATGATTTGCTTTTTCTCTGTTATAATAAGTACATTGTACTTGATCCCAACTAAGATATGATTAATCCTTATTGGAAGCAAAAACAGCCTATTGGGTTTATTTAATGTTTACATGATTTTCTAGTAGACTTAAGGTATGAAGATCCAAATTATGGAAAGATCCTTTATCCGGAAAACCCCAGGTCCTGAGCATTCTGGATAACAAGTCCCATACCTGTACCATAACCAATGTCCTTAGGAGGATCAGAGTCTGCTTAGGCCAAAAATATTCTTTTTGTTAAATGGTAATTATTTGGGATGGAATTCTTTACTGTGGCATAGAATATTTTATTGTGTAGAACCATGCTATTATCAAGCATTAGCATATGCACAAGCTGTAATTCATTATTACATACAGGTCTTACTTGATATCCCATAGGCAGAGCACAGTACTAAATGAATGGTAAAGAAGAATCAGATATTCACAAATAAACTTCTTACTTTGCGTATATAGTCTAACAGACTGATCCATTACATATATCATTAAAATAAAAGGGTACTGCCAGATAAAACCAACCCACCGGTCCTCATTTACAATGGTCCATGACTCAAGTGCTAGAGCATTAAAGAGGCGCAATTTAATTTACTGAGCACTCGTGTCTGGGGAATTGCTACGCTCTACTTCCCAAGAAGCAGCTCAGTCTTTACCTCTTTTCATGCAGCCTATTTTGGAAGCGCTGTACCCATGGGGGAAGCAAAGGTCTTATGCAAATATCAGACTAGCCTCCATCTTTTTTGCAACAAATTTGTACACATACATTAATAAATAATCATAATAAAATAAAATATTAAGACACATTAGGGCTCATTTACATCCACAAGTGCAGTGGGCAACTTACGTTTTTCCTCAAAGTGAGTTGTGCCTAAAACCACTTTAATTAAGGGTACTTGCATCAAATTGTGCTCCTTGCACCTCTGTATAGCTGCTCTCCACACAATTCAGTCCTGCCTGCCTTCCATTCTGAATTAGGCACTGCTGAGCCTAATGACACAGGGGAACCCTGGAGCTACCTCCACCTCCTGACCAGGCCATAGCTCCAGGGTTCCCTTCACTCCATGTGTCAATTGGTGGATGTAAGAAAAAACGCTGCATTGTGGGGAAAAATAGGGCAATTTTGCTCACTGCGTCTTGGTAAGTGAATGCACTCTATTATTTCGGAAAAAAGATCTAATGACTAGAGTTCTTGTTTTCAACCTGTGCAGGATGGAAATTCCCAGAAGATACAGTAAATATCCAAAATGATAGAAAACATCCAAGTAAATATTAATAATAACAACATGAGGAAACATACAATAGGTGTGCCCCACTAAAAGTCTCAAAAGCATTAAAATCACAAACATGACTGTACCAATATTCACCAGTTGCAAATTGATCCAACTTTATGAGTACAAGATTACGGCATCCTCACAGGGACCTTTTTCATTGAGATCTTATAACACTAAACTGAGGATGTAGAGGTATGGGATCTGTTATCCAGAAACCGTTATCCAGAAAGTTCTGAATTATAGGAAGGCCATCTCCCATAGACTCCATTTTAATAAAGTAATTCAGATTTGTCAAACTTATTTTCTTTTTCTATGTACAAGTATTGGACCTGTTATCCAGAATGCTCAGGACCTGGGACATTCCGGATAATGGATATTTCCTTAATCTGGATCTTAATCTGTTAAATCTACTAGAAAATCATGTAGCCATCTTATATTTTAGTTTGGATCAAGTACAAGCTACTGTTTTATTATTACAGAGAAAAAGGTAATCATCTTTAAAAATTTTGATTATTTGGATAAAATTGCATCTATTGGAGGCCTTTCCATAATGTGGAGCTTTCTGGATAATGGGTTTCCAGATAACAAATCCCATACCTGTAGTAATAAAACGGTACTTCTACTTGATCCTAACTAAAATGTAATCAATCCTTCGATTGGACTGGACTGGATACACACCAATTCTGTTTAATTCACATTTAAATGATTCCTTAGTAGGCTTCAAGTATGGAGATCCAAATTACAGAAAGATCCCTTATCTGAAAAAATCCAGGTCATGAGCATTCTGGATAACAGGTACTGTATGTATATATAGCAGTCATTCTATAATGTTTTCTAAGCACCATAATACGAAGGACCTTTCCAGAAGATTCAGATTCTGCAATAAAATATCTAGCAATGTATTTTCTTAAAACACGGGCTGAATACAAATACCAATAATACAAAGTACCAAGGGAAAGATTTGCCATTTGCTTATTAATTATTTTCAGTCTTCGGGAGTGTATTAAGGTTTAATTAATCATTGTAATCATTTTCCTCTACCCTTGTGAAAAGCCTTAAAAGCAATTAGAGCTAAGGACAACCAGCAACTATACACCTTACAAACTCTTTCTGCTCAGTGAGTTAGAAGTATAATGTGACATTTTAGCTGCCAATCTAATACAGCCTGTGCTGAGTTCATAAATATGTGTTTTGTTAATAAGAAATAGCTGTTTTGCTATTGATTAAATCGGACTGTATGAAATGTTATGTATTTCTAGACTGTAATATATATTTCTTACAAAAGAAAATGCTAAATGTGAAATTAAAAGCATTTCTTAGGCCTTTTTCTCCTACTCATCATAGCATATGAATGCTGAATAATATGGAGTGAAGGATTGCTGTAAAGACAAGTTAAATCATAGTGAACAGTAGCAAATGCTCCATAGGAGAGAGATTTGATTTTCTTGACTGGCTGGAGGACATAAACATAATTTGATGTATTCAACACCATTTTTATAGTAAAGTGTACAGTATGTTGAATTATTACATTCCAGGGATATTATTTATAAAGGCCCACACATTCTAGAACACTAAGGGACACAAAATGAGTACCCTTGGTGCACATACACAATGTACTGGTGCCCAGGGCCTTGCTATATTCTGCACTTCATTCCAGAGCAAGTACAGTAGGTGCAAAGCAACTCTGGTATCCCAAACACAGAACAAACACCAAGGTGTGGGTCACGGCTCATGCTTCTGCCTATAGCAGACACTTTTCACTTCTGGAGGAGCCCTTTGCTACTCGGATGCTGCCAGGTCTTATAGTGAGAGAACCAAGGCAAGGGAACCGGAACATGTGTCAGGAAGAACGGGGAAAGAGTAAGCGTAGTTGTGGAACAGGCCGGGTTCAATTCCAATCAGTTGGTGCAGTTCGGAATTAGGAACCAGAAGGATAATCAAAGACACAGGATCAAACCAGTAACCGCGGTACAAAGTAAGGATCTGGAAGACTAATCAGTAACAGGCTAAAGTCAGTACAGGCAGTGGATCAGCAGAGGTCCTGAACAGGCAAGGCTCAAGAACAGGAAAACAGACAATATGCACACCAAGGAACTATCTCACAATAGACCTATGTTGGGCAATGAAAAAACAGACAAGTGCGTTGACTCACTGCCCCAGTAGACCACCAGGTATAGTTACAGCTCTGTCCTCACATCCTGCTATAGGGTAATGCCCACTGTCCTTCCCTAACTTACTTATATGAATTACAACAGAAAGGGGACAGGTAGAGGGCTGGTTGCCTATGTACCTCCCCCTAGTCTGACTCTCATGAATACAGTGTTGCAGAATGAGTCAAGGGTTGATGTTGTAAAATGTATTAAGAAAGTTAAACATAGATAATAAAATGAGGTTGAAAAAAGACCAACATGCTCATCCCTTCCAAATAAAGTCTAGTGCATAAATATGTATATACACATACATATACAGAACAATCTATACACTAACATATATAAACTATATATACCGATACCCATACTAACTGTAGATCTTGACAAACCAATAGCCCTTGGATATTATGATTGCTCAAAAAGTGTCCCAAGCCACTCTTAAAGGCATTAATAGAAACAGCCAACACAACATCACCCGGCAGTGCATTCCACAACCTCTCTGTCTTCACTATAAAGTACCACCTACGCTGCTTCAAATGGAAGTTCAGTTTAAGAGCTCAAAACTGCACTGCATACACCAGACGAGGCCTTACCAGGGTCCTATAAAGAGACACAATTGTGTTTTCTTCAGTTGAGTTAATGCCCTTTTTTATGCAGGACAGCACTTTATTTGCTTTAGTAGCCATTGCATGACTCTGCCTAGTGTGTTATGCACAAAAATTCCCAAATTAATCCTTAATTAAATAGGCCACCAACACACTGTCGTTTAATGTATAATTAGCATTTATGTTATTTTTACCCAAGTGAATAATCATGCATGTATAAACACTGCACCTCATCTGCCAATTAGCTGCCCAGTTCTTCAGTTTAGCAAAGTGGCAACATCCTGCATGTTTTGCAAAATTTTGTATCATCACCAAAAATTTAGATAGTACTTACATTGCCTACCTTTAGCAAAATCTAAGTTAATTACATCCACTGTCACCCTAATGTCTAGGCTTCTTAATCTATGGGTTCCTGTGCTGTTTAGGGTTTATCTCCACAATCCCATTAAATACAGTAGTGCTTCCTATACGACCATATTCTACACCATCTAATATCTCAAAAATATTAATCAGATGTAAACCTTTGATGTGAACTACTCTTGTAACAGGGAGCTCAGCTTGAAGTCAAAAGGGGAAAAAAACTTCATATCAAATTAATCAGGTTTGGCCACTGAGCCCAAGACCATAAAATATCTGCCCACAGCCCCTATGAGCTCTCTCTACAGTGCCTATCAGCTTTTTCCTGACCCGGTTTCCTGGACCTCATCTTTGTTTTTTTGGTTTCATCTTATCTTGCATTCTTTCTCCAAAGTTGAAAATAGTAATGTAAAATACGGTAAATCAAATACTTTGTGAATCTGCAGGGCTGTTTTGTGAATAGAATGTACTGTTTGCTGCTGCTGCTGCAGGTCTATACTTTGTCTTGCAAAAGAATGAGTGCAGGGAACAAGTTAACAGATATGAATTCACTGGACATGTGCTGTGTATTTTTATCTTTCTATGGCATTAAAATAGATTTAGGTTACCCCCAGTGCTGGGCCTTACACCTTTTGTCATGGAATGCTACTGTAGCCATGACTCAGGTTTGTAAAAGCCCAATGAATCACAATTATTTATGGCTGTAAACATACTGATTTTTGCTCAGTCAAGCATTTATAAACCTGCATAGGATTTGTTAAATGACAAACTTGATGCTGCTCTTATTCATTTTTATGAATCAATATCAAAATGTAATTAGGAGGAAGAGACCCAGTTGCTCACGATCCAGCTACTGCAGATCCTGCCACCCCTACACTTCCCACTGTAAAGAATAGTTCTGATACATACTGTAAAAGAAAAAGGGAGAAATGTAGGATAAAATAAAAACTCCAAAAGATTTAGAGGAGAACAAACAGAAACTAATATTCATATACCAGATTTTATTTTGCTGGGGAGCTACCGTAGAAATTAGTAAGGTAATTATTATGTAAGATTAAGGGACTTTTGTACAAGATGGAAGGCCTTATTAATTAAGGGTGCAAAATTGTTCACAAAACACTTTGGGGGTTATGTACTAAAAGGCACTAAATTTGCCCAGTGGCAGTAACTCATAGCAACCAATCAGCAGGTAGCATTTACTGGTCACCTGTTTAAATGCAAACATCTTATTGGCTGCTATGGGTTATTGCTCCTGGGCAAACTTAGTACATATGGGGGTTAGAACTTGCACTTACCCCTTGCAATGATCATTTGACGGATTGTGTATGCAGGTGGACTGTGGGTTGTGATTAACCCCCATTAGTCAATGTATTAAGGCAGGATTGATGGGTTGGGTGGATTGAAGGGAGAAGGGGACAAAAAAATAATAGAGATATTGCTCTATTATTTGCTGCTATACCCTTGAGTTCACAGCTGATTTTATTATCACGGGCCAGCGCCAATCCAATTGTGTGTGTAATGGTGGACAAGTTAAGTGGCTGATTGTTTTTAACATATAAATAAAAGTTACGTTTTAGTGCCCTGGCAGTACATTTCCAACGACTCGGTACTTAGCACCTGAACTGGTCCTTTGAGTAGGTGTAGGGTGAGCATTGCAGGGTCTCCTATCCTATTTGAGATTTATATTGTTTAGGGATCTGCAGGTGGAGCTGTACATGTTGAGTCTCCAATAAAATTGATTTGTGCCACTGTACTGGAAATATTATATGTGCTGAAGAAGTTTTTGCTTTTGTTCAATTAATCGTTAATCTGGTTCAAGAGCCACATTAGTAATTGTTTCAATCAAATGTTGACAGATACAGTTCAGCATCCCCTTTAGGGCTCATTGTTAGGTCTCATGCCAGAGAAAGGACCATAAATGTAATGGTGAAATTTATGTAGAGGATATATAAAGCATAGACAATATTACTAAATGAAGAGCTGTGAAGAAAGAAAGAAATAACCCCAAACCAACATAGAATAGATAGATAGAAAATTGGAACAACAGTAACAATGAGTTTATATTAATTTAAACGGACAGCATAATTATCTATTTCATATACTCACCACTTTACAGAGAACAGAAAAATGCTGCAAGCATACAGTGGCTCAGGAGGGAATGAGTTAAGACTGAAAGCATGATTTAATGCAGGCCTCTTGAGGCAGAAGCTTAACACACTATACCACTGCTAACCCACTTAACCACTTTCATTTCCATACTGATTTATTTTTTAATTACAACACTAATGAATTCACAGTGCTCCAGTTGTTTAGAAAAGCAGTAAAATATGCAAAATAAATGGTATTACTTTACCTTCTCTTACACCGCCAACAAGGCCAAATGACAGGGTGGCGCAACCATTTCATGGTGTATCTAACTAAAAGGTTGACAAGTTAAAATAAGAAAAATGCTTCTTTCCCGCCATCTAGTATTAGAACATTTTGTGTTACAAATTATGGGGCAAATTAACTAACCTGCGGAGTTGCGCTAGCGCAAGCTTTACCGCACTTCACCAGGCAAAGTTTCTAATTCACTAAAATACGAAGTTGCGCTCAGGGAGGCGAAAGGTAGCAAAGTTGCGCTAGCGTTAATTCGTCAAGCAAAGCTTCATAAAATAAAATAGAGTTGTTATTTTGCCCTATACATGTGCCCACTGTATAGTTTAGGTGCCATATGTTAAGAAATGTAGGGGGGAAGGAGGGTACCCCCAAAAAATTTACAATCTTTTTCAGCCTATCATCCTCAAAAAAGGAAAAGTCACCATCATTTTTGGGAATTTCAACTTTTATTGAAGCTATCCCTATCGACTCTATTGCACTTTGCCTGGTCTGAGGTGGCGAAGGTAAGCCTGGCGCAAGAGGTAACGTTCAGTAAAATGCGCAAGTAAGTGTTACGTCCCTTCGCCATAGCGCAACTTCGCTTGGTGTAAGGGTGCGAAATATCGCTACAGTAGGTCCACTTCACTAGCGAATTTACGTCAGCGCCCATTAGTAAATCAGCGAAGTAACGAAATGACGTCACGCTGGCGAATTAGCGCCACATTAAAGGGTTGAAGTTAAAAAGGGAAGGTGAGGGGTCAGACTAATTTATCATTATTTTCTTTCACATATTATAGAAGAATACACACCCAGTAGCACAGTATTAATAATACAACTACAGATGTTCCAAGATTAAGACACATAACTACTGCACATCTGAAACTGGAATGTGACCATTTTTTCAGCTGATGCAGGCAGAAGACTGAATAAATTGCTCAAAGGATGTAAAGGAACATGAACCTCAGGGGTGATGTCTAGTAGACACATTGGATTTGGGTGCCAAGCCTCAAACCTACAGCCAAATTTCCTTCAAAGCAATATATGTTAGCACGTCCTGCAAAAAACGTCTCAATATTTTTGAAGTTATAACAAATTGGTTAAGGTACCTACTTTGTTGTGATAAATATATTTTTCTTCATAAGATACTTTGGCTATCCATATGTGGAACCATATCATACTATTGTGGGTGTTGGTCCCCTTGGAAAGCAATTGGCATCTGATGGGGGATCATTGCAGATTGTCTGAAGAGGCTGCATACAAGGCTTGTTGTGGCCTGGCCTAACAAGAACTAACTCTCAATCAATTATCAGTGGAGGAGGCCATTATTTTGCCTCCATGGGCCAATAGCTGCCAGCTTAATATGCGGTTGCAGCGTAACAGTATCCCATTAAGATATCAGCTATTTGTTTGCCTATTGGACTATTAAGGTGGCCATAGACTTAAAGATCCGCTCGCCAAACGAGCGGATCTTTCCCCGATATGCCACTAAACTGCGTGGCTATATCGGGGGTAATTCGAGCGTTCGGCCGTATGGCCGAACGATCGAATTACGATGCGCCAAGCGGCTCCGACGGGTCGGTCGGGTAAAAATCCAACCTTCCCGATCGATATCGTGGCCAGATATCGATCGGGATGACCCGTCGGAAGCGGGCAGATAAGCTGTCAAATCGGTCCAAACGACCGATATCGGCAGCTTTATCTGCCCGTGTATGGCCACCTTTAGTCATGTCTGCTCCATCTGCATATATGCTCAGAAATCTATATAATTAAAAACAGCAGACAATACATTAGTAACTTTCTGAAATCCTTTCACTTGGGTTAAAGGAGAAGGAAAGGCTTCATGCACTTGATTGTATTGACTTACCTGGAACCCCCGGCCTGGTGCTCCTATCAGCAAAAAAATGCACCGGCTCAGGGTTATACCAGTGAGCACCACGGAGTGATCCTCTTCCGACTTCTTCTTTCTTCAAATTTTCCAGGGCAGACACATGCACAGTTGAACGAAATAGTTTTAGAACTTTTTAGTCAAAGTTCGGCTTTTCGTTCTACTGCACATGTGCAGCCGTGCGAAGAGGGAGGAAGAAGATCACTTTGGTATAACCCCGGGCCGGTGCATTTTCTGTTGATAGGAGGATTTTCAGGTAAGTCAATACAATCACTTGGGGGTGCCTAACATTCGGCACCCCCAAGTGCATAAAGACTTTTCCTTTAAATGAAATGAAAAGTTCTCTGATCCCAGAATTGTAAATTAACATTGTGATGCAAAACTGGAAAGTAAAAAAGCTTTAACCAAGTCAAGACAACTCAATTTTGTTGTGAACTGCCAATTTGAATGTAGGATCTTTTCCCACAATTCTCTAATTATAAGCACATTAGCATTCTGCTGGGAGAAGGAAGATGCTGCTGCAGCCTGTCCAGTCTTTGAGTAGAAGGATGATTTCTTTAGTCAATTTGAAAAAGAATTAAAAGTGCAGATGGTGTTTAAAATGAATACACTGTGCTGGGAAGGACAAAGTGAGATATATAACTACAATTCTGCCAAATGACATTTGTGTTATCAACATGCATCTGGCACTGCTACATTAAGGCAAAAACTCATTTGGAAGGTTTCACCATTTTTTTTCTATTATTCTTTTCTTTTTGTTTGAGGAAATCACAACAGGTATGGGCATCACACTATGCATATTTTTGTTTGTTCATCTCTGCAGGAGATATGTTCCCTTTATATTATGGTAACATGTTTATTCATACTTTGAAGGACATTATAGACATATAACAGGGGATTTGTTGAACCATAGAAGAGAACAAGGACAAGAAACCACCTCTTTGGACTTGAGGAACTGAATTTTCACCTGAAGTAAAGCAAATCATTCTTGACCATGTCACTTTGAGTGATGTTATATTGGCAAATTCCTTAAGGGCTCTGCGAGTGCCTTTGATGACTTCTTAGATAGGCATAATATCAAGGGCTACAGTAGGCTCAATATCTAAAGTACATACTGATGATTAGGGATGGCCAACGTTCTCCCGCTTCGCTGAATAATTTGTGAATTTCCAGCGAAATTAGTGAAACGCGAAAAATTAGCAAAAAAAAAATGGTGATACTCGAAAATTGACGCCCGTGACGCACATGTGAAAGGTCGCTTGCGGCAATTTCGATGCATGCGTTAAAGTCAATGTGCATTCAAAATTTTTCAGGGGAATTTCGCAGCGAATTTGCGATAACCAAATTTCTTCGCCCATCACTACTGATAATATATATATAAATATATATATATATATATATATATATATATATATATATATATATATATATATATATATATATACACACAGATATGTTATTCAGAATGCTCAAGTACAAGGTATTGTTTTATTATTACAGCGAAAAAGGAAATCATTTTGAAAAATTTGGATTATTATAATGAAGCAGTAGAATTCTTAGTGAATCAGATGAAAATTGAGCGTAGGACTGGCCAGATATGGGATGACTTTGACGTAGTTGGCCAGCTTAAATATATTGCAATATATGGACAAACAATCCCTGTTTTGTTTAAAGGGGAAGGCATTTTTTAGTAGCTGTATGCACAACATGTCTCAATGTCTTAAATATATTGACAATGGGTTGAGTGCAGATTGTGCAGCCTGCAGTTGTACAATTTGTAGCTTATAGCCTGTTGTCCCTTACTTACCAGAAAACTAACAATCAGCAAATACTCATTAAAGGATAACTTAAGTTTAACTAAAGAAGTAGGACAGAAATGTTGCACATTATGTTTTCGTCTTCTATACCAGCCCAAATAAACACATCCCTTTTTCAGTAAAAAAAACTGTGCCTCCAAAGATGACACTACAGCTGAGAAAACAGCACAATTAAGATCATAATATAAAAATCAGCCCTGTAGCATCCACATACTGTATATGATTTTAATGACCCCTAAGCTAAGCTACTCAACAGCTCTCCAGAGCCATCTGAGCAAGTGCATGTTGCAGACACTCCAAAACAAAGCCAATATGGGAAACTTCTGTGACAACTTTGAAGGCGAACCTTTAGGCTGGTTTAAAAAGTTCAACATGCAAAATGTAGCATTTCTAGCCATATGCATGTATAGGATTTAGTTCTCCTTTAAGACTTCTGCTTAAGAACCTTAGTAATTAACGATTTCCTCTGATCCATGATTATTTTTAGTATTATTTGGGAGTAAATGAAACAGAGGTGCAGAGATTTTAGTTCCTCTAACCAAACCTGAACATTGGTTGGTTTGAAAAAAATAAATCTGGAAATATAGATCATGTTAGTACCTTAATGCAACAATGTTAATTATTATATAACAATAATAAATAAAGGAAATGATAAATAATGCACCCCACAGATCACTGCTGTCAGTTTCTTTGTATTTTTATCTGACAAATTTGGTCCAAGCCTTGGTCCTCCAATGAGCTTTTTTGATATACCTTCCATAACAGTATTGTTCAACTACGGCTCCTAGCATATACTGTATAATATATTATCAAGCCTGTTCGGAGGTGCATTTCCCCAACAACAGGGACAGAAATCAAAAACAACACTGTGCTCCAGAGTTCCCGAGACACTGGGATAATGGGCATGGGTTTAAAGGGGAAGGAAACCTAGTCGGCGCAAACCCCCCACCCCCCCTCCCGTTTGTTGCCCACCCCCCCTCCCGTTTGTTGCCCACCCTCCCTCCTCCCCCCTGGCCTACGCGTCCCGCTGGGCAAATGCCCCTAACTTGTTACTTACCCTTCTGCGCAGGTCCAGTCCAGGGAGTTCACCGACGACATCTTCTTCCACGCGATCTTCTTCCTGCTGTGAACGGCGCATGCGCAGTAGGATCATCTCGCCGGTACGATCTACTGCGCATGTGCGTGACTTTTGGTGCATGCGCAGTAGATCCGTACCGGCGAAATGATCCTACTGCGCATGCGCGAAAATGCCGTTTACAGCAGGAAGAAGATCGCGTGGAAGAAGATGTCGTCGGTGAACTCCCTGGACTGGATCTGCGCACAAGGGTAAGTAACAAGTTAGGGGCATTTGCCCAGCGGGACGCGTAGGCCAGGAGGGAGGGTGGGCAACAAACGGGAGGGGGGGTGGTCGTTTTGCTCTGACTAGGTTTCCTTCCCCTTTAAGCCAAAACTGTGCAGCAGTGTAACATAAGTATGCAAGTATGTCATAGGGGCAAATTTACTAGGACGAAGTGGCTAACACTAGCAAAAATTCGCCAGCGTGACGTCATTTTGCCACTTCGCCGATTTACTAACGGGTGCTGGCGTAAATTCGCTAGTGAAGTGGACCTACTTCACACTCTTACGCCAGACGAAGTTGCGCTCTGGTGAAGGGACTTACCTACGCTAATTCACTAAGATGTGGATTTACCTCTTGCACCAGACTTTACTTCACCACTTCAGACCATGTGAAGTGCAATAGAGTAGATAGGACTTGCTATAAAAAAAAGTTGAAATTTCTTCTAAGTCCCAAAAACGTTGGCGTCTTTTACTTTTTTAAGGGTGATAGGTTGCAAAAGATTGTACATTTTTTTTGGGGGCACCCTCCTTCCCCCCTACATTTCCTAACATATGGCACATAAACTATACAGTGGGCACATGTATAGGGCAAAATAACAACTCTATTTTATTTTATGAAGCTTTCCCAGGCTTGTGTAGTGTAATGTATTTTCTGCAACATATACGTCCATTGTACTTTAACTTGGTGCCAGATGCAAATTAGGCATCACTACCGTAACTTCGAACCGCTGATTGTAACATCGCTAGGGCAACTTTGCAAACAATCGGTATCTTGTGCGCAACTTCGGAACTTAGCGAATTTGCGCAGCCCTGGCGAATGTACGCCTGACGAAGTGCGGCGAAGTCAACGCTGGCGCAACTTCCGAGGTAAGTAAAACCAAAAAGTGTTTGTAGGCAGGATTCCCACTAAAAATTCGGATTTTATACTAAAAAAACACAAATTTTTCAGGTTTTTGGCATTCAGAGTTTAGCAAATAACCCCCTTAGGCTAATGCCATACACAGGACTGACTTTGGCCTGCATAAAAAAAGCTGACCGAGAATCAGCCCCTACACTACCGGGCATATGCAGTGGTGAAAAAATGCAAGAGTTCACATTTCTTCTTTGATATTCACCCCACGTATCTGCATCTGGGTAGATGCACATGTGGACGCCCCACATGACATTTAAAGTGGACCTGTAACCCAGACATAAAAAGCTGTATAATAAAAGTCCTTTTCAAATGAAACATGAAATCCAAATTCTTTTTTTATTAAAGCATTCATAGCTGTTGTAAACTCATTTAAAAATCTCAGCTGTCAATCAAATATTGCCTGCCCCTCCTCTATGCCTTAGGCATAGAGCGGGGCAGGCAATTACTAGATGTCACTGCTCTCAACACATTCCACCTCTCTCTTTACTATTTCATTGTGTAACCAGGGCATGGGGATGGAGATCGGGTCCCCCATTCTGGTGCACAAACAAGATTCTGAGATGATACAAGGCTTGTCTTAACAGTGTCCACAAAATGGCTCCTGCCTGCTTGTTATAATTATGAATTCCCAGACTGAAGGAAACAAGATTCAAATAATTTATATAGTGTAATTAAAGTTTATTTTGCTTGACTAAAGTGATAAAATAGGATTTGGAATACATTTTTCGGGTGACAGGTCCCCTTTGAGCAAATTTTTTACCATTCACTAACGTCTACTTATTATTATTTTTAATCAGCTACAATTATAACTGATAACTTTAAATGGAAGAGAAAAAAAGTAAATCTTTGGAGATGCAAGAAATTAAAATATTATTTGGTGCATGCAGTCTGTGCAGAAATATTTATTTCCCCAAAGTGTTATGTTTATTGAAAGTTAATGAGTTAATAGATGAACTAGGATATTAGTTTTACCTGTGCAAAAAAGTAGCTTAAACAGCACATTTTCATATCCTATCATAAGTATTTACTGGTTAACATTGTGGTACAAATACAAATGACGCTTAAATGCAAACTAAACGTTACACAGCTAGTACAGTCTGGCCTCAACACCACTGGTTCTTTATTTGCAATATGTATTCAATCTCACCAGGAAAGCTGAGTGATTTTGATGTTCTTTAAACCCACTGATATAGAGAATTGCTTTTGTGAAATGATCCTGTTATGTCATCCCTTGCACCTCGTTCCATTTTGCCATTATGAAGCATGTTGTTGCATTTCTCTTTGTGTCCCGTGGGCTTTTGCAGTCTATACGGTGTGATCAGTAGTTCCAAAGAGACACATTATACCTCGATTTTAAGTACCCTGATTTTAAGTTTTCCCGCATTTTACATTTTTTATTTGTGGTCCCACCGATTTATAATGCATTTCATTATAATTTTGTCCTGATGTTCCCAAAAACTGCTTTTTTCCCTCTATGAACTTTATTATTTGTGAAATAAAGAGGTTTAAAATACTAACCAGATGTATATTTTGCCATGGTTCTGCCTGTAAATGGTCAATTCCAATTAGTCTGCCCCTTATACAGTCCTGCACCAATCACGTATTGATTTAGATTGTGTATGTGACTGACAGAGAGGCCTTGCCCATAGTGTAACATTAACACTGCAAGGCTTAACCCTTGTAATTAACACAGTAAATATTGTATCTCGAAGTAAAACGGACTCCTGTGCTTATATCCTTAAAGTACTTGCAGAAAAAGTTACTTTACAGGGGTTGTTCACCTTTAAATTTTAGTATGTAGAGAGTGATATTCGGAGATTTTTTGTAATTGGTTTTCATTTTTTATCATCTCTGGTTTTTGAGTTAACTTTTTATTCAGTTTCTCTCCAGTTTGCTATTTTAGCAGTCTAGTTGCTAGAGTCCCAATTGCCCTAGCAACCATGCATTGATTTGAATAAGAGACTGGAATATGAATAGGAGAGGCCTGAATCCAAAGACGAGTAATAAAAAGTAGCAATTACAATACATTTGTACCCTTATAGAGCATTTGAAAGCTCGAAAGAATCAGAAGAAAAATTAGAATAATCTAAAAACTATAAAAAATATATAATGAAGACCAGTTGAAAAGTTGCTTAGAATTGGCCATTCTAGAACATACTCAAAATTAACTGCAAGTTGAACCACCCCTTTAACACATTTCCCTGATTTTAAATTTTCCCAGATTTTACACAATTTTTTCCTGTTCCCCTGAACAATGTAAAACGGGGGTTCTACTGTAGATAGATAGATAGATAGATAGATAGATAGATAGATAGATTTTCTGTAGCCCTAGGCTGCATATAGATAATAGAACATCCCAAAACAAGAGTATGGCTTATCTACTGACTAATGCAATTCAAAGCCCTCCACCAAAGGAAAATGGCTCATTTATAATTAATAGAAATCAACACAGTTTGTGATGCTGTTTTTTCTCTTGCTCACACCTAAAGCTCCTTTGAACACAAATTTTGTTTGCTGAGCCAAAGGCTAATACTTGCAAATGCTAGAGATTATGCACATTCCCTTATTCTGCAGTGTTATGAGCCGCAGACTTCATCCTCCCCGCCGTTTCATCAGCAGACAGACAAACTCATATTTGTTCTCCCCTTGCCCTGCTGCTTATCATTCTGTACATCTCTGATCTTGAAGCCTAGCAAGTCCTCTGTGCAAAGGCAATTCAAATGAGAGGCCAGGATTTATGTTTGGCAGATTTTATTAAGATCAGCTCAGCCTTCATTGTGTATGGAAGGTGCAGAATGCTAGTATTAATGAATATATCGGGAGCAATGCTATTAGCAGGCTTCAATTTATCTTTTCAATTTTGCAGTCCTATGTGGGAATATTTGATGTGGTTCCAGATGATGGATTATGGAAACTGAATGGGTGATTAGCAGCGATAAAACAAAAAATAAACATTTACTTTGATGCGCATTTTGATAAGTGCTACAGGTATGAGATTTTTTTAGATACATAATTTCCACCGCATAAATACCATTTATGAGTCATTTATGCACGCCATATTAATGAAAATGTGACGTAAAAACTGCAGTCCCTTTATTCATTACAAGGTTTTTGTACACCTAAGGGTAGAACTACATGAACGACTTCATTGTGTTTCCGGTGCACTGCGCCAAAATGCAGGCGTCAAATCGGATGCGACAGAGAATAAGGTAAGCAACAGCAATGTTGGATGGTGTTGCAGCATTCATCCGATGCAGACGCTGCATGATGAACGCTGTGTCAAGATCCGACATTTGTATTTCTTACCTTATTTTCTGTCGCATCCGATGCGTCAGTGCGTCGGATCCACCAGAAACGCACCGAAGTTGCCCATGTAGTTCTACCCTAAAAGAACATTAGAGTTTACAAGATAAGACCCATTTAGTAAGTAGTGGACAAACTCACACCTTCATTATACACTCTGGGTTATAGGCCGATATAGTTGCCTTTGAATTAACTGGGATACAATTAACAGTGGTAACCTATATGCACCAGATAATGGCAAGTATTAGGTTTATGTATATCATTTTAATGGCAATCCGCCCTCAGTTTTGTATTTATTGTTGCTCCGACCAATGGCAAATTAGCTTTCTATTCTACACTGCTCCTGTATACATAAATACATGTTTATTAGTATGATTGTCTGAAAGAGGACATGATGGTAAGGGCCCTTACTCACGGGCGTTCAAAGCTGCGCTACCCTGCATTCCGGTTTTATGCGTTCAGCCACAGGGGAGCGCAGGAGTAGACGCCCTGAATTCTTTTCAATGCGGCTGTACTCACACAGACATATGTAAGCCCTGAACGCAGGTTGGGATGCAGTATGTTGCATTTTACCTGCATTCGGTGCTTACATGCGTCAGTGTGAGTACAGCCGCATTGAAAAGAATTCAGCGCGTCTACTCCTGCGATCCCCTGCGGCTGACCGCATAAAACCGGAACGCAGGGTATCGCAACTTCGAACGCCCGTGAGTAAGGGCCCTAAATGTCAAAACTGAAAAGTAATAAAGTGAAGCTTGCCATTAGAAAATTAGAAGAATTAAAGATAATTTAAGACATAGAATTTAAAAGGGCGAGCACGATAAAGGATAAAGTGGTTAAAGGATAAAGTGGTTAAAACAACTGTATAAGGCTGCAACTACACGATGGGTCTTCATTAGATCTGACGCAATGAGAGGAATCGGATGCGACGAGACGGATGCAACGAAAATAAGGTAAGTAATAGAAATGTTGGAGCTTGTCACTGCCTGCATCCGACATGATGAAGACGCAACATGTACCGTTCGCATCTGTCAGTTGCGCGATGCTAAACAACATTTTAACATTGAATATACCTAATGGGATCATTTTGCCACCAATCTGGATGTATGCAGCTTAGTAACCATCAAGCACAAAGAACCATTTTATTATTACAGTGCAAAGGGTAAAAAATATTACTGTAACTTGGAGCTTTCTGGATATGGGGTTTAGATGAGTAAGGAAACACAGTGCATTAAACATGAAGTGAGCACAAATGCAACTGCAAAAAAAAAAAAATTGAATGCGTTTTTTATGACTTTTTTTTTTTTCTCAACAGCTATAATATTTACAATGAACCTAGAGTTAGAAAAACTCAATTCTGGTTATTTGCAAAGAAAAGCCTGATCACAACCAAAAATCATATTGCTCCATTTTTAAAAATGAGATTTATAAAATAGCATCAATGTTGAAAATACTGTACATCTGTGGATTTAGAAGCTTGCTCGGGTTTTAACTGATTACTTTTTACATTCTAATTTTCACAAATCTTAAAAATTCTAATTAGGAAAACTTGAATACATTAGATTCAAATTTTAAAAGTACTTAAGAATGTAAGACAGTATAAAGCAAGTGCAACTCTACTCTTGAGAGAATTGTCAGAGCTATGGGTGGATATATAACCATCATGTTGTTATATTTATTGAATCACTTTATTCTTTATTTATACTTTTTTTCTGCATCTGTTTTATACCATACACACTGCTCCCGCATGCACCAAAGGGCTTAACTAAGGGAAGGGCTTAACTGAGGAAAGGGCTTAACTACGTTTTCTAGATGCTTTGGTTAAACTTGTCATCTTTTCAGTACTCTGTAGGATAAACAGTACCATCCAGGATTAAATGATTAAAAAGGTTTCATTGCAAAAAAGATCCCAAACAGCTTGAGGAAAGGCCCTCAGGCACCTGAAACATTGCAACTGTGTTTATAATCTTATATGCTTTGATCAATGGATTGTGTCTGTCATAAAACCTGCACATTATTAGCACTAAACTGGTGACTATTGACGTCTTTGTTTCAGATTGCACCTTTAGAGTACTTCATATAAGTTTAGTTCTGTTCCAGGAAGAGAGGTGGCATCTAGACATCTAAAGGTGGCCATACACGGGCTGATAAAAGCTGCCGACAGACCGAGTCGGCAGTTTATTGGCCCGTGCATGGGGCCCCCCCGACAGGCTTCCCCGATCGAGATCTGTCCGAAAGTCGGCCAGATCTCGATCAGATGGGACTAAAAATCCCGTCGGATTGCGGCCGAATCTGTTCGTTGATGCGGTCCAGCGATCTGACCGCCCGTTACCATTTGTTAGGATCCGATCTTTGGGCCCTAGGGCCCACGATCGGATCAGCCCGATATTGCCCACCTCAAGGTGGGCATATCGGGGAGAGATCCGCTCATTTGGTGACATCGCCAAATGAGCGGATCTCTCCGTGAATGGCCACCTTTAGACTCAATAATAAGCCCAAATTACTCAAACCTGCAGGACTGTAATTTTGACCACGCTGTTTGCATAAGTTTTCAATAGCAATGCATATAGTGTTATAGATACAGGTATGGGATCCATTATCCGGAAGCCCATTATCCAGATTACGGAAAGGCTGTCTCCCAGAGACTCCATTATAATCAAATAATCCAATTCTTTCTTAATTATTTCCTTTTTCTCTGTAATAATAAAACAGTACATTGTAACTTGATCCAAACTAAGATATATTTAATTCTTATTGGAAGCAAAACCAGCTTATTGGGTTTATTTAATGTTTAAATTATTTTCTAATAGATTTAAGGTATGAAGATCTGAATTAGGGAATGATCCATTATCCGAAAAACCCCAGGTCCCAAGTATTCTGGATAACAGGTCCCATATCTGTATTATTAGTCTACAGCTAAATGATTCTGTTTTATGTACTGGAGCACACACTTGAAAATATAGTGTGTCAGTCGGGACTTTATCTGTCCCAATTTTTCTGCCCAAGTCTTAGGGTCTGGCCACACGAGCATATTCGGGGAGATTAGTCGCCAGGCGTCAAATCTCGTCTTCTTCTCAGCGACTAATAATCCCCCCGTAATCTGCCTTCCCCCGGCTAAAATGTAAATCGCCTGGGGGCTGGCACATGGAGCGATTTGTCTTCCGACGTCGCTCGAAGTTTCCTCATGAGGCAATCTTCAGCGCTTCAGTAATCTTCGTTACGTAAGTGACATATCGGCACATGCGCAGTTGGTGCAGTCTTCCGATTTGTGATAACTGTGTATGCAACGAAATTGATGAAAATTACCAAAGCCCCGGAAGCAGATCCGAAGATCAGGGAAGCACCAGAAGATGGTGCCTGTGAGCTCTGCAACCAGGGGTAATTACAGGCTTAGGGGCATTTACTGGTGTTAACACCTGTGCAGGGGGGAGCAGGATGGGGGGACTATGGAGGGTAGGGATTTTTATTAGCAAGGGGGTTTAGTTCTCCTTTAAGACCCTATTACATTCATACAATACACACACACATAGGAGGTTATTTACTAAAATCTGATTTTAATAAAGTAAGCTTGACCAAACAGCCATCCACAATGGGCAGAAAGCGCAGTTAGGCTCTCTGCGCTATAAGAGCCTAATTTCCGGAAATTCGGCTCTTAAAGTACCAGGAGTGGCATTTTTGCTGCCCCTGGTACCTAGCGGGGCGCTGCCGCCTGAGGCGACAGCCTCAACTTACCTCATTGGCGAAGAGCCCCTGCCGATAACGAACGATTTTATTAGGTGTCAGTTAACCTTCCTGGGTGCATTTTTCACTATTAAAGGAATGGACATAGATTTTGAAAGAACATTCAGTCTCTGGACCCAAAACAGCAATGCCCCACATTTACAAAAGAAAGAAATTATATTAAGAATTGACCAGTTTTCAAAGTCACATTCAGGAGTAGAAGGATATAGATGTTAGTAGTGGATAGTATTAAGAAACAGGGTGCTGGTGGCAGATTTGGTCACAGAAAATAAAGGGCACTGAGAAAAACGTTGCACCATAGTCCATGAGCCATATTGTCTGATAGATACAGAGCTTATTTTATATGTTTATTTTTGAAAAGTACAGTATGAATATGAAATAGGAATATTTAACTGGTAATGCCATGTCAGATTGGGTATTTGTTTTCCTGAGATGCTAACTTACATTGCAGAATTTTCTCTATATATGTCTTCATTTTATTCATAAAATCCACATTGTACAGTGTTATGGTTTTTTTCCGAACAATAAAATGCTTGGAATAAAAATGGCAATATCATTATGGACTTATTTATTCTGACAACATTTTTCCTGAGGATCCAACCTAGCTATAAAATATTTGTTATCCCGTGGGTGAGTAGTACAAGCTCTGAAGTCATAAAACTATCAGGTAGGATGATCAATTCAAAATCCCAAAAGCTCTTTTTACATAAAATATTTCTCTCTGTTTAAGCCAGATAATAGTGTTTTATACATTTACAAGTTAGGAATTGTAAAGCAATTCCTTTAAATATTGGACTTCTATGCCACATGGTGTTAATAAATAACAAAGAATGCCGGTAACTGTTTGCCTACCCATTAAAAAGCTTTGATCTTTCTATTTGTAAGGTTCATGTGTAGCTGTATAGCAATAGGTATATATATATATATATATATATATATATATATATATATATATATATATATATATATATATATATATATTGTTTCTCAAAGCTCAAGGTTTTCTGCCTGATCTACAGTATGTCTGTTTTTGGGATGCTAAAAGGTCTGGTCCTAAATGGTAATTGAGGACCAGATAGTGTACTCTGCACTATTATACAAAAAAGGGATACATGTGCAAGTTAATCTTCAAAACATATGTAGGTGTTGGGAACAATCAGGTGTACTCCTCAGGATCCAAGATGGCAGGGCTCATGAAAATGATGTCACAATGTCAGCACTTTTTTGCAATTTGCAATAAAGAGAAGGCAGCATCCTGGGTTCAATGCCAAATTATAGGTTCTACTTTCAATTGTTCCCGGCTGCGCTATTATTCCTATCTAACTGATTTCTGGTTTCTGACCTGACTATGTTTGACTGCTGCCTGCCCTGATCTTTTGCCTGGATTTGACCACAAACTGGACTATTTCTTGTGAAGCCAGTACATCAGCTTCGTCTCGTCTCAACTGCAACCCTTAATTTGCAAGGCTCTGACAGTAGGAGGGTAAAGGGTTTTCATACCTTTACTTCAGGCAGTCCCCTGGGTGTTAACATAGCTAGGAGCTGGTCTTGCATTTGGGAGAGGGAGCTGTATCCATGTCAGAGTATTTCCCTGGCAGATCAGGGTGTAGCCAAGGTATGGTTGCCAACTGACCAGTTTTTATGGGCAATAACCAGACAAATTTGTCATCAGCCCATATCCTTTGTCAAACTTCTGCTGCTGATAAAGGTGGCCACCCAAGTCCAGGGGTTGTAGGGCTCCCTAGTCTTTAAAATGGAAAGGCACTATCTGCTTGGGCTCTTTTTTGGACCCCACTTGCTGCAAAGTGGCAGTAAGTATATAGAAATTGAGAGTCAGAGTGAGGAGTCGATCATTTACACAACCAGTAGAAACATCCTTACCAAGGCAAGGAACTGATGCTCTCTCAACTGTCAGTCTTTGACAATTTCTATATACTCACTGTGGCTCTGTGGATAGTGTATAACTCCTTGCCATCTTATTCTTTTTTTCATGTTCAAACGAATCTTTATACTGGCGCTACATGATGCAAAGTAAGATGCATTTATACAGTATATCACTGTATTCTCCTAAGAAACTCAATGCTACTTCTCCACGCTTGGGTTGTGGGTTAGAACTAAATGTACATAGCGTTGATTCATTTTTATGTAATACTGCGTATACTGGGTCACTGTGGTTTGTATGTCTTAAAAAAGTTCTCTGGGCAGAACCAAAAAAGTTGACTTGTTTTTCATAAAGTCCCCTGATTGTGCTTTTTCATGCTTTGATTATCTTGTGACTACAGCAGCACCTGGCCTACTGATTACTTTGAATTTTTAGGAATGCACTGTTCTGTCAATGCTACTAAATCATGCACTACCATGCTGATTTATTTAAGAAAATCTAAAAAATTCAAAACCTATCCGTACATACAGATGTATTGCCGGGAATCTGAATAATACTGCAATAATATTTCACATTTGGATAAGTATAATTTAATTTAGGACCAAATCTAAACAGGACCAAATCGGAACATTTGCTCTGGGCTTGGAATGAATATGATATTAGCTATAGATAATAATAGATAAGAAAGTGTTGAAATTAGAATTTGCCACTGTTTAAACCTTTGTCCAAGTTAATTAAATTAAAAAATGACAGTACTTAGGCAAAAAAAAAAAAACCCTGCACATTCTCTTAAAGGGGACCCGTCACCCAAAAAAATTATTCAAAATCCTATTTTATCACATTAGTCAAGCAAAATGAACTTTAATTACACTGTTTAAATGATTTGAATCTTATTTACATCAGTCTGGGAATTCAAAATGATAGCAAGCAGGAAGCAGCCATTTTGTGGACACTGTTTTTAAGACAAGCCTTGCATCATCTCAGAATCTTGTTTGTGCACCAGAATGGGGGACCTGATGTCCATCCCCATGTCCTGTTTACACAATTAAATGGTGGAGAGATTGGGGGGAATGTGGGGAGAGCAGTGACATGTAGGAAGTGCTGAATGGAAAGTGAAAGTAATTGTCTGCCCCGCCTCTATGCCCATGGCATAGAGGAGGGGCAGACAATATTTGATTGACATCTGAGATTTTTAAATGAGCTTACAGCAGCTATGAATGCTTTAATAAAAAATAGAAATTGGATTTCATGTTTAATTTGAAAAGGACTTTTATTATACAGATTTTTGTGTCTGGGTGACAGGTCCACTTTAAGGCAACTGGGCCTAAAGAGCCTTAAGAGCACTTGCAGTGTAAGTGAAAAACGCTAAAGACTGCAAACAACTTGATATTTCACATAGATACGCCATATAATCGCTAATCATGGGCCAAGAATTTATTTTGGCTTGAACCCTCACAACCAAGAAGTATATTCTGCTCACATTCTAATTCCTACCCTGTGTTTTTTTGTTAGTACTAACTGATTCATTTTAAAATTCCATTGACAGCATTAATCAGTCTCATTTAAAACAGATCATAAAGACTGAGCGCTAAGCTGCTAGTGTGAGCTAGTCACACAATTATTTTGGCTATTTGACAAGAAATTCTACAATTCACAGTGGTTTATATAGTAAAGACTGTGCAAGGCAATATGTCTCAAATCAAACATGGATGCACACACATACATAATTCATTCATTAATTAAGAAAATCTTATAATATATCTTAGGGAAACCTCAATGAAATGTTGTGGGTAAGGTGAGAATTAAGATTATGGCCAATAACATTTATGGGGTTATTTATCAAAATCTGATTTTTTTTCTCATGTTTTAAATAAAAAAAGTCCGACCAAACTAGAATCCACTATTTACCCTTATTTCTAACAAAAAAAACACAGAAAAATCAGAAAAACCACGACTTTTCCAAATTTGAAACCCAGCACAGACCTTGATATCTTCAAATTGCAAATAGGACCTCACAGCTCAAACACTGAACCACATATGAACAACTAAATCACAGCAATTAGCACAGACATGCACCCTGTATTTTCCTTAATTTTTTTTAAATAAGGTTTTGGGAAACAGGTTATAGAAAAAAAATTGATATGAATAGCAAGCACTGGATTTAAGGGTTAGATCCCTCTCTTCCACATATTCTGCAGCATTGTACAAAGGAAGGGTGTACATACCAAACATACAGATTACTTACAAATACCAATACAGGAGGTAAAGCGGGCCCAGTTCATTACAACTTACACTATCAGCCCATTACCCATTGTAAATGTTTTACTGTAAATATATGCCTATGATTAAGTGTTTGGAACACGAAACGCGTCAGGCTGTTTGACACAATAAATTTCTTCACATCTGAACATTTGCCTGGTGGAAGTTTTGCCTTTTGAGTACCTGCTCCACATTGACTTTTCAGCAACTTTTTAAGCAGTTTTCGGGAGAGTTCCCCATCAAGGTCGTGTAACACAATAACACAGATTATACAGATCATATTGAGCAATACTTGTACTTTATTCCCATTAACTCAGTTTTGCACCATCCATGCATTATCTAGATACTGAGATTTACTTACTGATCTTAACATCAGTATTTGATGATAGCATCAAGTTCTGGGCCTTGATATCTTGATAGATCATTTTCAGTCTTTGCAAGTATGTAAGGCCCTGGGAAGAGAGAATTTACATATTTTCATATTGCAGATCTCATAGGATACACATTTGTTACACAAATATAATATATAAATTATGAAATATAAAAGCCCTGAAGAGCTTAACATATGACTTACGTGTAATACTTCCTTGCATATATAGGAAGTCCAATTTTCTTCCAAGGAGTTATTCTTCGGAGATCTTATTAAGGATGCGACTGAGTTGCCGGTACATAATTCCATAGCAATCTAGAATAGAAATAAAGAATTAATGGTATATGTGTTGCTTAAAATGTTATCAAGAATACTGTGGGCCTGATTAAAGTCAAGTTCACAACAGATATTTATACCAACTACACTGCCAAGTTTCTTATATATTTAATATACATAGGGTATTCATTCTGTCTATCTATCTGAAGTAACAGTCTTAGGGGCAAATTCACTAACCGGCAAAAATTCGCCAGCGCTGGCTACGTGCACATCGCGAAAATTCGCCTGGACAACGCTAATTCACGAAGATCCGAAGTTGCACACCGAACGGTCGCGAAATGAAACCAGCGAAATTACGCTCAGCAGTTCGAAGTTACGCTAGCATTGGCTAATTAGCATACGGCGTGCAGTTAAAGTACAATGGACGTATATGCTGCAGCAAATACATTACACTACACAAGTCCAGGGAACCTTAATAAAATAAAATAGAGTTGTTATAATGCCCTACACATGTGCCCACTGTATAGTTTATGTGCCATTTATTAGCAAATGTAGGGGGAAGGAGGGTACCCCCAAAAAAAATTTACAATCTTTTTCAGTCTATCACCCTTTAAATAGGAAAAACGCCAGCAAATTTTCAACTTTTTTTAAGTTACTCTATTGCACTTCGCCTGGTCTGAGGTGGCGAAGGCAAGTCTGGCGATAGAGGTAATGGTCAGTAAAATCAAAAACTTAGTGAATTTGCATAGTAATGCTCTTTCGCCAGACCGAAAATTTGCCTAACGTAAGAGTGCGAAGTTGCGCCAGAATCTATTTCCTTGGCGAAATTACGCCAGCTACCGTTAGTAAATCGGCAAAGTGCCAAAATGACGTCACGCAGCCACTTCGCCCTTTAGTAAATTTCCCCCTTAGTCACTGGTGTTTAACTTTAATGGGTGAAAACACACATCTGTTGCTTCTTGCAGCAACTCTTGATAAGTCAGTGGTTACAACTTTTGCAGTTTGGTTGAAATGTTTGTAAGAAGATTTAGCCCATGTTTATGTATACAGAAAAATATATCTGTACCCATAGGGCTTCTTCCTTTTGGTGGGCTTTTGATAATAAGTTCCGTAGAAGGCAGGAACGTTTCTATGGCCAGAAACTAATAATCTCAGTATGAATTTCTTCTTCTTTCTTCCATATAACAGAATCAGTGTTAATGAAATAAGGACCTGATGCTGTACTGTAGATCATAGAAAATTTGCCCTCACCATAAAAATACTATAACAATACCTAACAATTAAACAACAAAATAACAGTTGCATATTTTTTTCTGCTTCCATAACATTCATTATTCATAAAAAATCATACTCATCATTACAATGATTGAGCATGCAATGAGTTGTGTTATATAATGTTCAGTTACAATATGGTGTAAAATCCTGCATCTTTGCTGGTATTGCTTGCTAGGAATGTGTTTTTTTAGAATTAAGGGATTACTCAATGATATTGTAATAGTGTGTAGTAAATATAGGTCACATGACTGCCTTTTATAAGATTAAAATATTGCATGAGGTTGTGTGATATACTTATCTGTTAAAACTCTAGCGAATATTGATTTATAAATTACCACAGGGTTCTTTAATACTTTGACAGCCACATTTTTCTTTTCTGCCATTCCAAAAACAAAGAAGATTGTGATTAATTAATAGTGTATCTGATAAAGCAAATCGGTATACAGACGTGTCAGTTTTCAGAACAAGAAGGACTGAAAATATGAAAACATTTCACAAAATATGCGTGTACATATATTTATATTTGTTTTCTCTTGTATAAGCATTTCAAATAATATATTAACAGAACTAATAGGGGGACAAAATAATCACTGGCATAGGTTTATGTGTATATATAGTTAATTCACCACTGGGTCAGTACGCAGCAATAAACCAGATGATATAGACCCCCTTTGGAGTTTCTAGAATTGCAGAGGTCCCTGATTAAGATCTTTGGGGCAAATTCACTAAGCGCCGAAGCGCTGAACGCTAGCGTCAATTTGCTAGCGTTGGGCATTTTCGTTACTTCGCAAATTCACTAACGAGCGCTGGCGTAGATTCGCTAATGTTACTTCGCACCCTTACGCCTGGCGAATTTTCGCTACGGACGTAACTACGCAAATTCACTAACGCGCGCAGTGTACTGAACGCTACCTTTTACGCTAGACTTCCTTCGCCACCTCAGACCAGGCGAAGCGCAATAGAGTAGATAGGGATTACTTCAAAAAAAGTCAAAATTTTTTCTAAGTCCCAAAAAACGCTGGCGTGTTTTCTACATTATGGGTGATAGGCTGAAAAAGATCGAAAAATTTTTTAGGGCTCCCCTCCTTCCCCCCTACATTTCCTGACTCATGGCAACTTACCTAGACAGTAGGCACATGTGTAGGGCAAAATAAAATTTTTATTTGATGTTTTGAAGGTTTTCTAGGCATTTGTAGTGCTGATACGTATTCCTCCATTGAAATTTGAATTTGGCGCCGTATGCAAATTAACCTTCGCTAGCGTAACTTCGCTTCACTTAGCGAATCAACGCTAGCGCAACTTCGCAACCTTACGCTACCCCTGTGCGCAACTTCGGATTTTAGTGAATTTGCGTGCGCTGGCGAAACTACGCCTGGCGAAGTGCGGCGAAGTTGCGCCTGGTGCAACTAAGAATCTTAGTTAATTTGCCCCTTTGAGTGAACATATGAGAAGCCTATATGACATACTCAGGCTTTTCTTTGCTTGGGCTAGGATGGGGCATATTAGTTTCTCTAATTATGGATTGATTTAGTGGACTGTTTTTGGGGGACTTGATAGATTTTTTTATGGACATTTTGCATAATATGCACAGGAATATTTTTTTGTCTTTGTTATTTGGTGGTGGGACCTGTTATATCGCACATATTTTGTGCATAATGTATCTCATGTCTTTATATGATAATGTATATGAAGAAAAGCATTTTGCTGGATTCAGAACAGATGATCACTGCACAAGTCACTCTTTTACATAATGCAACTAATATTTGAGGACAGACCTTGACTCTCTCTATATATATGTGCATTGTAAAATCTGAAGCACACTGCAAATCTCTGCTTGACTTGTTGTCTCATGCTGGTTCTTTGCAATAAATTTGCTAATGTCCCTAGTGGGCCTTTTTCAAATGATCTTCAAATATTAATTTAATTCAAAGAACTGCATATTATCTCAAAGGAAATGTAGTCTAAATATAGATAGCGCCATAATAAACACGAAACCGATTAAGGTTATATCAATAACATCATTATATTTTTCTGAATGAAAACTAATTTTTTTTTAGATGCAACAAAAGTAGATACATTTGCCTATAAATCACTTCAAATGTTTCTTCTATGTAAAAAAAAGGGGGGTCATCTATACAATAATTTTAGCTGCACTTGGATATAAGTGTCTACTAGTAGTGTTCTGCAAGGCTGCAGGCTATGTAGTCTGGATACGGGTCATTTTGTGAACATTTATATTCTTTCAAAACCTCTGTCTAATGACCAGAGCAGTGTCAAAGCAGATGGTCACACCCCACTTAAATGCACCCCCAACTACACAGTCTTTCCTACTCCAGAAAAAAGGGGCACATTTACTAAGGGTCATAGTGAATTTGAAGTGAATATTCGAATTCAAAAACTTTGAATTTCAAAGTAATTTTTGGGTACTTCAACCATCGAATAGGCCAAATTCTACTTCGGCTCGAATGCTTCGACTATTCGATAATCGAAGTACTGTCTCTTTAAAAAACTTTGACACTTTGCCACCTTACACCTGCCGTATTGCTATGTTAGCCTATGGGGACCTCCTAGAACCTATAGCCAGTATTTGGCTAAGTTTTGAGAAGTCAAAGGATTTTTTGTAAAATTGTAAATGGTTCGAATCGTTCGATTCAAAGTACGATCGTACGATCTTAAAAATCCTTCGAATTCGACTTCGAATTTTTTTTCATTTCGAAATTCGACCCTTGATAAATCTGCCCCTTATAGTCCAAATTGAATATATAAAGGCAACAGCTTTATGAACACATTGATCAAAACAGGCTGAAAAAAATGTGCATCGTGCACTAGACGGTTCAACACAATGGCTCCCCAAACAGATGAAGGACGGGATCACTTAGAAAAGCACAAACAACCTGCTCCGCTATAAGATGAAAAAGTGTGGAGAGTTTGGGTGTTGTAGGAGGTGAGCGTTTAGAAAATGGGGGGGGGGGGGTGCTAAGAATAAGTGCAAAAATAAGCTGAAGTGGAAGAACAGTATGTTGGTTTTTTCAAACCAACATAATTATTTGCAAGAAATGGCACATTTGAATGATTAAGACTTAATAGACATTTTTGGTCCTAAATCTCGTTTTGTGTATAACATCAAAGCAACTGTAGCCTCATCGAGATTAAAACAAAGAGTTGTCCAATAAATACAAATAATATTTTTTTTGGCTTTAGTAAGCCCCAGTAGTCATGTGGTAAGTGTACCAAATCTATTTATGTTTGCATGGCTTAAGAGCTAGCAAACAAAGAAAACTGTGTCCTTTTTGTGAATTTTGTGAATTTTTAAACTGTAAACAGGAGGGGGTTGTGCATTTAATTTTCCCATGTTGACTGAAATAGGGGAGCTTAGGGGACACATTAGGAGAGCTTCAGTGTTATGTCAGTAAGGAAATGTTGTCCCTTGTATATATTGTACAACCACTATTTGGCAATGCATGTCGTGAGTTCAAGAGCAGTTCCTATTTGGCTCTATATAATGCTTGTGATAGGGTTAGAGGGAGGTGTGTGAAGTGATATAACTAAATGTTACTGGGCCCCACAGCAAATTAATTTGAGATCCCCCTAACATATCCAAAAGTTGTCCTGTTTTACCTTCATATGTTGAAATTGCTCATTAATTAGGGTCTCATGGGGCCTCTATACTTCCTGGGCCCCCTTCATTAGTTATGCCCCTAAAGCTGGCCATAGACGCAAAGATCTAATCTTTTCGGACCGTGTGTGGAGAAGCCCGACATTTTTCGTCCAGCGGAGATCAGTCGTTTGGTCGATTGGACAGGTTAAAAGATTTCTGTTGGCTGGCGATAATATCTCGTACGATTTTCAGGGCGAGACTGTCACTAGCTTTGGTCGGACATAACTTTCGTATGATTGCTGTCAGGGGCAGAACATCGGCTGATCTGTTCTTTTACTACTTTATTTGATCTAAATGGTTAGTGGCAGGTCGGGAGATGGGGAAGTCCGATGTTATGATGATTTGTACGATCGGATCTTTGAGTCTATGGCCAGTTTAAGTGGGGGTGTGGTTATTTAAATATGTATTTATTTGAATGCGTCATATGACACCTTCCAATGTTCTGGATTCATGTTGTAAGTAATGAGTAGGTGGAGAGGGAGAGCGGGGGAGAGAGAGAGAGAGAGAGAGAGAGAGAGAGAGAGAGAGAGAGAGAGAGAGAGAGAGAGAGAGAGAGCGAGAGCGAGAATAGGGAGTGAATCATATCAGTTTAGTTTGGAAAGGTACATACATACAGTACATGGCATAAATACAGTATTATACAACATAACAGTGACAGTTGTAATACTCATACAAATCAAGAACCAGCATTTCCAGTTAATTAGTACAGTAACAAGCTTTTGTGTGATTTCAAGATGCTAAGCAGTGTCATCTAGTGCCAGCCATTTTGACCAGACTTTGTAAATTTTTCTGGGAAGTTTCTGGATATGTAGACAGCTTAAAACTCTACCACAATGTCATTAACAAGATTTTGCCATTCTGTTAGTGAGGGGACCTGGAAGTCCTTCCAGTGGAGCAGTATGAGCATTTTGCCTTTGGAATGAAGGAGCAGTAATCTGTAATGAATCTTGAGCCAGAGACCCTCTGTAATGCCCAGCAAAATTAACATTGGGGTAACCAAGTGGGGGGATCCCTGTTGTAAGTGCAGGAAGTTCCATATTTCAGTCTACTATTTCTATATAATAGTACATTGCCAAAATATGTGGAAAAAGTACCTTTGTCAGAGCATCCCCTGTGGCAAGTGTCTGCAAGACTGGTTACATAGTTACATAGTTAAATTGGGTTGACAAAGACAAAGTCCATCAAGTTTAACCCCTCCAAATGAAAACCCAGCATCCATACACACACCCCTCTCTACTTTTAATTAAATTCTATATACCCATACCTATACTAACTATAGCGCTTAGTATCACAATAGCCATTGGTAGTGATGGGCGAATTTATTCGCCAGGCACGAATTCGAGGCGAATTTGCGCATTTCGCCGCCAGCAAATAAATTCGCGAATCGCCCGCGAAAATTCGCGGCAAAAACTAGACGCCGGCGCAGTTTTGCGAATTTTTCGCCGTTTCGCGAATATAACAGGCCCGTACAAGCACCTGAACATTAGAAGGAATTTTATGTTGATAAATAATTGCCTTGAATACCAAATTATTACAGAATAAAGCTAATATCCCCTTTGTACTGGCATCTTCAGATATCATAAAGCTGTTAAAAACAGAGATATTTGTTGACAGCAAGACACATTTTCCATTAGGGATTCTAAAAAATTATAATTCTGAAATGTAAATGTGTGATTTGAGCCTGAGGGATACAAGCTGCGTATACATTGGGATTTTATTATGTTCCATGTATGAAAACATGTGCAAATTAGTTGCCAAAGAGGAGAAAAGTAGGGATGTAGCGAACGTCGGAAAAAAAGTTCGCGAACATATTCGCGAACTTGCGCAAAAACGCGAGCGGTTCGCGAACGGTTCGCGAACCCCATAGACTTCAATGGGAAGGCGAACTTTAACATCTAGAAAAGACATTTCTGGCCAGAAAAATGATTTTAAAGTTGTTTAAAGGGTGCAACAACCTGGACAGTGGCATGCCAGAGGGGGATCAAGGGCAAAAATGTATCTGAAAAATCTGCCTGTGTGTGCTTGGAAGAGATAGTGTAGGGGAGAGCTGTTAGTGATTTCAGGGACAGATGATAGTAAGTTTGCTGGCTAGTAATCTGCTTGATACTGCTCTGTATTGGAGGGACAGAAGTCTGCAGGGATTTGAGGGACATTTTAGCTTAGGTAGCTTTGCTGGCTAGTAATCTACTGTTCTCTTTAAACAACTGCCATACGTTGACCTTGTAGGCATTGTTTGCCCAGTTTTTTTGGACGCAGCCACTGAAGCACAGTTGCCAGAAAAATATGCCATATAAATGCTGAAAATAGTCATTTTTCGCCATACGTTGACCTTGTAGACATTGTTTGCCCAGTTTTTTTGGACGCAGCCACTGAAGCACAGTTGCCAGAAAAATTATGCCATATAAATGCTGAAAATATAAATTTTTTTGGTTGCAGCCACTGAAGCACAGAGGCCAGAAAAATTATGCCATATAAATGCAGAAAATATGCATTTTTTTGGTCGCAGCCACTGAAGCACAGTTGACAGAAAAATTATGCCATATAAATGCTGAAAATATAAACTTTTTTGGTTGCAGCCACTGAAGCACAGAGGCCAGAAAAATTATGCCATATAAATGCAGAAAACATGCATTTTTTTGGTCGCAGCCACTGAAGCACAGTTGACAGAAAAATTATGCCATATAAATGCTGAAAATATAAATTTTTTTGGTTGCAGCCACTGAAGCACAGAGGCCAGAAAAATTATGCCATATAAATGCAGAAAATATGCATTTTTTTGGTCGCAGCCACTGAAGCACAGTTGCCAGAAAAAATATGCCATATAAATGCTGAAAATAGTCATTTTTTGCCATATACGTTGAGTCAACGTATGGCAAAAAATGACTATTTTCAGCATTTATATGGCATATTTTTTCTGGCCTCTGTGCTTCAGTGGCTGCGGCCAAAAAAACTGGGCAAACAATGCCTACAAGGTCAACGTAGTTGACCTTGTAGGCATTGTTTGCCCAGTTTTTTTGGCCGCAGCCACTGAAGCACAGAGGCCAGAAAAAATATGCCATATAAATGCTGAAAATAGTCATTTTTTTGGTCGCAGCCACTGAAGCACAGTTGCCAGAAAAATTATGCCATATAAATGCTGAAAATATAAATTTTTTTGGTTGCAGCCACTGAAGCACAGAGGCCAGAAAAATTATGCCATATAAATGCAGAAAATATGCATTTTTTTGGTTGCAGCCACTGAAGCACAGAGGCCAGAAAAATTATGCCATATAAATGCAGAAAATATGCATTTTTTTGGATGCAGCCACTGAAGCACAGTTGCCAGAAAAAATATGCCATATAAATGCTGAAAATAGTCATTTTTTGCCATACGTTGACCTTGTAGACATTGTTTGCCCAGTTTTTTTGGTTGCAGCCACTGAAGCACAGAGGCCAGAAAAAATTAAACCAGTAGGGTTTGCACCCTAGTTTGTAACGGTGGCGGAGGGAGGAGGAGGACGCTAAAGGACAGCTGTGTGTGGAGTCATGAGGCTTGAAGAGAAGGACAGCTGCATAGAAGTCAGAACAAGTCTTCCGGCGTGCAGTAACCCTCCGAGATCCACCCCTCATTCATTTTAATAAAGGTCAGGTAATCGACACTTTTGTGACCTAGGCGAGTTCTCTTCTCAGTTACAATCCCTCCTGCTGCACTGAAGGTCCTTTCTGAGAGCACACTTGAGGCTGGGCAAGACAAGAGGTTCATGGCAAATTGTGACAGCTCTGGCCACAGATCAAGCCTGCGCACCCAGTAGTCCAGGGGTTCATCGCTCCTCAGAGTGTCGATATCTGCAGTTAATGCCAGGTAGTCCGCTACCTGCCGGTCGAGGCGTTCTTTGAGGGTGGATCCAGAAGGGTTGTGGCGCTGCCTTGGACAGAAAAACATTTGCATGTCTGACGTTACAGACTGGCCAAAGGGCTTTGTCCTTGCAGGTGTGCTCGTGGCAGGATTACTGGCACCTCTGCCCCTGGAATGTTGATGAGTTCCTGAAGTGACATCACCCTTAAAAGCATTGTACAACATGTTTTGCAGGCTGGTTTGTAAATGCCGCATCTTTTCGGACTTGTGGTATGTTGGTAACATTTCTGACACTTTATGCTTGTACCGAGGGTCTAGTAGCGTTGCGACCCAGTACAGGTCCTTCTCCTTAAGCCTCTTGATACGGGGGTCCTTCAACAGGCATGACAGCATGAAAGACCCCATTCTCACAAGGTTGGATGCAGAGCTATCCATCTCCGCTTCCTCATTATCAAGGACTGCATCATCCACGGTCTCCTCCCCCCAGCCACGTACAAGACCAGGGGTCCCCAAAAGGTCACCACTAGCCCCCTGGGAAGCCTGCTCCTGTTGGTCCTCCTCCTCCTCCTCCACAAAGCCACCTTCCTCCTCTGACTCCACTTCTGGCACCTCTCCCTGCGTTGCAGCAGGTGCCTGGGTTCGTTCTGGTGATTCCGACCAGAAATCGTGCGCTTCCAGCTCCTCGTCACGCTGGTCTACAGCCTCATCTGTCACTCGTCGCACGGCACGCTCCAGGAAGAAAGCGAAGGGTATTAGGTCGCTGATGGTGCCTTCGGTGCGACTGACCATATTTGTCACCTCTTCAAAAGGTCGCATGAGCCTGCAGGCATCGCGCATAAGCACCCAGTAACGGGGGAAAAAAATCCCCAGCTGTGCAGATCCAGTCCTACCACCCAGTTCAAAAAGGTACTCGTTGACGGCCCTTTGTTGTTGCAGCAGACGTTCCAACATAAGGAGCGTTGAATTCCAGCGAGTCTGGCTGTCAGAAATCAAACGCCTGACTGGCATGTTGTAGCGCTGCTGAATGTCAGCAAGGCGTGCCATGGCTGTGTAGGAACGTCTGAAATGGGCCGACACCTTTCTGGACTGGGTGAGAACGTCCTGGAATCCTGGGTACTTGGAGACAAAACGTTGGACTATTAAATTTAACACATGTGCCATGCAGGGCACATGTGTTAAATTGCCTAGTCTCAACGCTGCCAACAGATTGCTTCCATTGTCACACACCACTTTTCCGATCTGCAGTTGGTGTGGGGTCAGCCACCGATCGGCCTGTGACTGCAGAGATGACAGGAGTACAGATCCGGTATGGTTTTTGCTTTCCAGGCACGTCATCCCCAAGACAGCGTGACAACGGCGTACCTGGCACGTCGAATAGCCTAGGGGGAGCTGGGGGTGCACAGGTGTGGAGGAGGAGAAGGAGGACCCAGCAGCAGAGTAAGAAGAAGAAGAAGACGAGGTAGAGAGCGATGGAGGAGTAGAGGTGGTGGCAGAACCGCGTGCAATCCGTGGCGGTGACACCAACTCCACTGTTGTTGTTGAGCTACCCATTCCCTGCTTCCCAGCCATTACCAAGTTCACCCAGTGGGCAGTGTAGGTGACATACCTGCCCTGACCATGCTTGGAGGACCATGCGTCAGTAGTCATATGGACCTTTGGCCCAACACTAAGTGACAGAGATGCGGTAACTTGGCTCTGCACATGTTGGTACAGGTGTGGTATTCCCTTTTTAGAAAAAAAATTGCGGCTGGGTACCTTCCACTGCGGTGTCCCAATTGCTACAAATTTGCGGAAGGCCTCAGAGTCCACCAGCTGGTATGGTAAAAGCTGGCGGGCTAAGAGTGCAGACAAGCCAGCTGTCAGACGCCGGGCAAGGGGGTGACAGTCAGACATTGGCTTCTTACGCTCAAACATGGCCTTCACAGAAACTTGGCTGGTGGCAGATGACTGGGAATGGGAACAGGTGGTCAAGGTGGAAGGCGGAGTGGAGGGTGGTTCAGACGGGTCAAGGAGAGCAGAGGTAGAGCAGTAAGATGCTGGACCAGAAGGAGTGTGGCTTTTAGTTTGCCTGTTGCCTTTGAGGTGTTGCTCCCAAAGTGCTTTGTGCTTGCCGCTCATGTGCCTTCGCATAGAAGTTGTACCTATGTGGCTGTTGGGCTTACCAAGGCTCAGTTTCTGACTGCACTCATTGCAAATTACAATGCTTTTGTCAGAGGCACACACATTAAAAAAATCCCACACTGCTGACTTTTTGGAAGTGTGCGATCTGGCGGTAACAGTAGAAGTTGGCGGAGTTGGCGGTATTGGCGGCAATGGCGGGTGCGTTGGCCGGCTGAACACAGGTGCCGATACATGTTGTTGCCCTGCTGATCCCTGCGGGCTGTCCTCCCTGCTTCTTCTAAGTCTTATTCTCCTACTGCCTCTCTGACTCTCCGTCTCTCCATCTGAACTACCCTCCTCTTGCTCTCTTCTACTAGGCACCCACAAAACATCAATCTCCTCATCATCATTCTCCTCAGATGCATCAATTTCTTCTGACACATCACAGAAGGAAGCAGCAGCGGGGACCTCCTCCTCATCACTCATTATGTCCATCTCTATCGTGTTCTCTGCCAGAATTAAATCTGGTGTAAGGTCCTCATCTCCTTCATCTTCTTCTGGCAATAATGGTTGCGCATTACTCAGTTCAAGAAACTCATTGGAAAATAACTCCTCTGACCCCAGTGAAGAAGGGGCACCGGTGGTGGAGGAAGTGTTACGTGGGGTGGCCATAGCAGTGGAGGATGAGGAGGATGTTGTGGTAAAGTTAGAAACGGTAGAGGATGGGGTGTGCTGTGTAAGCCAGTCAACTACCTCTTCAGCATTTTGGGAGTTCAGGGTCATTGGCTTTTTAAAACTGGGCAATTTGCTAGGGCCACAGGATTGCATAGCAGCACGGCCCCTAGCACGGCCTCTGCGTGGCGGCCTGCCTTTGCCTGGCATTATTTTTAAAAAAACAACAACAACAACAAAAACTCAGTTGGTTTTTCTGGAAACGATAATACACACAGCTAGATGGCGGGTTGAAGAAAACACTGTGCAAATAATGCCTACAAAGTCAACGTATACACTACTACAGCGGTGGATACGGATTACGTAAAATATATGAATGCTGCTTGAAAAAAGTGACTCCGGTGTTTTTTCTGGAGACGGTAATATTATGGATATTTAGACAGAATGGGAACAAGGTCACACAGCTCGATGGCGGGTTGAAGAAAACAGTGTGCAAATAATGCCTACAAGGCCAACGTATACACTACTACAGCGGTGGATACGGATTACGTAAAATATATGAATGCTGCTTGAAAAAAGTGACTCCGGTGTTTTTTCTGGAGACGGTAATATTATGGATATTTAGACAGAATGGGAACAAGGTCACACAGCTCGATGGCGGGTTGAAGAAAACAGTGTGCAAATAATGCCTACAAGGTCAACGTATACACTACTACAGCGGTGGATACGGATTACGTAAAATATATGAATGCTGCTTGAAAAAAAGTAACTCAAGTGGTTTTTCTAGAGACGATAATATTATCAATATTTAGACAAAATGTGAACAAGCTCACACAGCTCGATGGCGGGTTGAAGAAAACACTGTGCAAATAATGCCTACAAGGCCAACGTATACACTACTACAGCGGTGGATACGGATTACGTAAAATATATGAATGCTGCTTGAAAAAAGTGACTCCGGTGTTTTTTCTGGAGACGGTAATATTATGGATATTTAGACAGAATGGGAACAAGGTCACACAGCTCGATGGCGGGTTGAAGAAAACAGTGTGCAAATAATGCCTACAAGGTCAACGTATACACTACTACAGCGGTGGATACGGATTACGTAAAATATATGAATGCTGCTTGAAAAAAAGTAACTCAAGTGGTTTTTCTAGAGACGATAATATTATCAATATTTAGACAAAATGTGAACAAGGTCACACAGCTCGATGGCGGGTTGAAGAAAACAGTGTGCAAATAATGCCTACAAGGTCAACGTATACACTACTACAGCGGTGGATACGGATTACGTAAAATATATGAATGCTGCTTGAAAAAAAGTAACTCAAGTGGTTTTTCTAGAGACGATAATATTATCAATATTTAGACAAAATGTGAACAAGGTCACACAGCTCGATGGCGGGTTGAAGAAAACAGTGTGCAAATAATGCCTACAAGGTCAACGTATACACTACTACAGCGGTGGATACGGATTACGTAAAATATATGAATGCTGCTTGAAAAAAAGTAACTCAAGTGGTTTTTCTAGAGACGATAATATTATCAATATTTAGACAAAATGTGAACAAGCTCACACAGCTCGATGGCGGGTTGAAGAAAACACTGTGCAAATAATGCCTACAAGGCCAACGTATACACTACTACAGCGGTGGATACGGATTACGTAAAATATATGAATGCTGCTTGAAAAAAGTGACTCCGGTGTTTTTTCTGGAGACGGTAATATTATGGATATTTAGACAGAATGGGAACAAGGTCACACAGCTCGATGGCGGGTTGAAGAAAACAGTGTGCAAATAATGCCTACAAGGCCAACGTATACACTACTACAGCGGTGGATACGGATTACGTAAAATATATGAATGCTGCTTGAAAAAAGTGACTCCGGTGTTTTTTCTGGAGACGGTAATATTATGGATATTTAGACAGAATGGGAACAAGGTCACACAGCTCGATGGCGGGTTGAAGAAAACAGTGTGCAAATAATGCCTACAAGGCCAACGTATACACTACTACAGCGGTGGATACGGATTACGTAAAATATATGAATGCTGCTTGAAAAAAGTGACTCCGGTGTTTTTTCTGGAGACGGTAATATTATGGATATTTAGACAGAATGGGAACAAGGTCACACAGCTCGATGGCGGGTTGAAGAAAACAGTGTGCAAATAATGCCTACAAGGCCAACGTATACACTACTACAGCGGTGGATACGGATTACGTAAAATATATTATGGCTGCTTGAAAAAAGTGACTCCGGTGTTTTTTCTGGAGACGGTAATATTATGGATATTTAGACAGAATGTGAACAAGGTCACACAGCTCGATGGCGGGTTGAAGAAAACAGTGTGCAAATAATGCCTACAAGGCCAACGTATACACTACTACAGCGGTGGATACGGATTACGTAAAATATATGAATGCTGCTTGAAAAAAGTGACTCCGGTGTTTTTTCTGGAGACGGTAATATTATGGATATTTAGACAGAATGGGAACAAGGTCACACAGCTCGATGGCGGGTTGAAGAAAACAGTGTGCAAATAATGCCTACAGGGCAAATAATGCCTAAAAGGTCAACTTATACACTACTACAGCGGTAGTAAAATAAAAAAAGTAAATTAAAAAAAAATGAATATTAAAAAAAAAAATTAAAGTTGGTGCTGCTGAACTACTAGGAGCAGCAGATTAGCACACCAGTCCCACTCCCCAACACTGCTAGACTAATAGCACTGGGCTCTTATAGTAGTAGTAGTAGTAGTAGTAGTAAAACAACAAAAAAATAAATAAAAGCAGTCCTTACAAGGACTACTGTTATTGCAGCAGTCAGCAGATGAGATCAGAAGCAGGACAGCTGCCCACTGCAGCTACATACAGAGCACTGCAGTAGAAGGTAGATTACTAGCCAGCAAAGCTACCTAAGCTTAAATGTCCCTCAAACCCCTGCAGACTTCTGTCCCTCCAATAACAGAGCAGTATCAAAACGATTACTAGCCAGCAAACTTTCAACTGTCCCTGAAATCACTAACAGGCAGCAGCTCTCTCCCTACACTATCTCTTCAGCACACACAGGCAGAGTGAAAAAACGCTGCAGGGCTTCGGTTTTTATAGGGAAGGGGAGTGGTCCAGGGGAGAGCTTCCTGATTGGCTGCCATGTACCTGCTGGTCTGGGGTGAGAGGGCAAAAAAAAGCGCCAACAATGGCGAACCCAAAATGGCGAACGTCGCGCGACGTTCGCGAACTTCCGGCGAGCGCGAACAAGTTCGCCGGCGAACAGTTCGCGACATCTCTAGAGAAAAGCACAATAATAGCTTTCCGACTGGCTCTAATAAGGTGATAGAAGAAAAGTATTATGTGTCCCTTAAGATTTGTTTTGAGTCTATTCATAAATGTATACATTTTGATGTACTAAATTAAAGATATGGCATTTGGGTTTTGAGCAGTTTTATCAAATAAAATTACAGCCATAAAAAGCAGAGCATTGTCTCCTAGCAAGAGGGAAAGTTTGGCAGTTTCTGATGTAATGATGCATGAATAAAGTACCTCAAGATGCATGCTTCCAGAGGGGTCATTTTAATTTTTCTGTGTCAATATGCTAAGGGAATATAAATATACATTTTTTTTTTCACTTTACCATATTAGTGTCTTCAGGCAATGCAAGGGCACATGGTACACCATTCTTTTCAGAGGGGAAAAGGGTGTGGCTGCATGTGCTAAGTAGTAACATAGTAACTTAAGTTGAGACATCCCTAACTGCAAGTTGATCCAGAGGAAGGCAAAAAAAACCATTTGAAGCCAATCCAATTTGCCTCAAAGTCCGAATGCCATCTTGGAGTCAGGAAGCATTTTTTTTCCAAATCTCTCTAATTATTTATTTACCAGTAGGTCCTTCCAGCTGACAAGTGGGCACTTATTCCAATTAGAAGAAAGGAGGTATTTACTTTTTCCTTGTAGTAATGAAACAGTACCTTGTACTTCCCAACTAAGATATAATTATTCCTTATTGGATGCAAAACAATCCCATTGGTTTCATTTATGTTTAATTGATGTTTTAAAAGACTTAAGGTATGGAGATCCAAATTACAGAAAGATCCCTTATCTGGAAAACCCCAGGTCCCGAGCATTCAGCTATCTTCTATGACCATGTATTCTCTCACTTGCTAAAAAGCCATCCAACACCTTCTAACGAATGTCATCAGCCATTACAGGTGATTCAAGAGAAAAAAAAATGTAATGTTTCGATGAAACCTCCTTTCTTCTAATCAGAATGGGTGCCCACGTGTCACCTCTAAGGACCTACTGGTAAATAAATAATTAGAGAGACTTTTATATTATCCCATTATTTATTTATACAGTTATAATATCCTCCTTCATCTGTACCTCTGTATCTAACAGTATTGTTACCTGGCAACTGAGGGTAGGCAGTAAATAGGAGTATTGTGGGTGTTATTACTGGACAGACCACTAATATACCAAACTACATTTTTTAACTAAAGTCCACAAGACTATGTATGTAAAGATGCACTATATACTATATACCAAGAGAAACTGTCAATATGAGAACCCTCTAATGTCCTTTGGTAGGAACTGGAGCGGGTACCTTCATCCCCTACAACAGCCACATAACATTTAGGGGCAGATTTATCAACATCTGAGTATGTGGGGAGAAAAAAAACATGGATGAGGGGAAAAAAAAACCTGTGACTTTTTTCCTTAAATGCTATCTTATATAAAAAAAACAAGACTAAAAGTATTTCAATATGTATTTTTTTGTGGAAATAGTCACATGCCAGTGAGAATCTCATTGTCTCATTCGTTTTCAATGAGGCTTAAACTCTCGAATGTTTTAATTAAGTCTGGGGGAAAATAAACTTGTCAGAGAACATTCCCATTGACTTCTATACAACCTCATCAGCTTTTACTTGCAGAGTTTTTTCTGGCGACTTTTCGTGGTTTTATTCTTTAATAAATAGCGACTATTCGAGGTTACAAAGAATTTTCTTGATTATATTCGTGAAAAAAAAAAACTAAATCCGGGTCAGAGTCGGGTGCGGGTTAAGGTCAGCTGTGGGTCGAATTTGCGTACATCACTAGTATGTCTATATATCGTTAAAAATGCAAGGTAGCAAAGAACTTAACACCTTCATACTTACTTTGTAGGCATAATAACAATCCCAGACATGTCATTGCTCTGTCATTATTGCTAGATGCTGAAGAAACATTCTCATTATACAGTAAGTAAAGATTGCAATTGCTTTTCTTTTCTATTTAAAAAAAACCCCTTGTACATTGTATATCATACTGGCACAGATTATTCTGCACCAAGATTGCAGTTTATCCACACTATTATTTTGCTTATGAGAGGCAATGCTATACGAATTGTTCTGACAATTGTATATATTTAATCTTACCCAAAGGTTCTAATGAAATGAGACTCATATTCTTAACACATGCTAGACTTCCTGTTATTTTTCTTTACAGAGCTTTAGCTTGGAATGAAAAATCTAGAAATATCTTTACCCACTGTCATTAGATTTTGTTGGATGTGTTAGTTGGACCCTATGTATAAATTGCATGCGAACAGAATCACTTTTGGTATATGTAAGCAGGACCGCCATCAGAAATCGCAGGGCCCCATACAACAAAATTTCCTGGGCCCCCTGGGCTGCGCCCACCGCCAGCCCCACCTACAGGTCCGCCCTCCCCATCCCACAGGTCCGCCCCCCACCACACAGTAAAAAAACAAAAAAAATATTGGTGGCTAGGGTTCCCACATGTTAATAAAAAATAAAAAGATATTGGTGGTCAGGACCCCCCCCCATAAAAAACACTTGTGGCCAGGGCCCCCCATTAAAAAATATTGGTGGCTAGGACCCCACATGAGAAAAAAAAATTGGTGGCCAAAATTGGTGGCCAGGCCCCCCCACGTTATAAAAAAAATTGGTGGCCAGGGCCCCTTAAACGTCCATGCCTTCCCAAAGTCAGCAGCTCTCAGAAAGATGGGGGGGCCCGGCTAATCAAGTAAGTGTGGTGTGGCCGGGCCCCCCTTACCCTCGGGGCCCCCTACAACTCTCCCCTGTCCCCCCCTGATGGCTGCCCTGTATGTAAGCCTAATGTAATATTACTATTGCTGAATAGAACATTAGCCACTTTAACACCAACAATACACTATTAATGTACAATATGGTTACAAACAGCTCTGCCACAATTTATGTGCAATTTACCAAAGATGATGCTAATTTGCACGTGCATTGGTTAACTGCATGCAAGCTGATGCATTAGTATGGGAGAAATCCGAGGAAAATAACATGGTGAATTGTGTGCAATTTGTACTTGTTAGCAATGCCAGATATAATTCAACAAAGAAGCTTCATAATGCATGCAAATAAGTTATATTCCCAGCACAGAAGATGTACAGTATATGATGCATAACTGTCACCAGAGACCACTAGATTATTTATAGAAGGCATTCATATAATTCCTTTACATTGTCAACTTGTCATTGGGAAAAAAAAAGAATTTCCTGTTAGTTTCACTGACAAGCTGTGATCAGCATGCCAATATTTATAGTAATGATGAAAAAGCTGCATCTGGGGGCTCTTACATTTGTATTAAATTAGCACACAATCTGCCTTTGACAATTAGGGAACTGCTCTATAGGATTAAATATTTGTACTAGTACAAGGACAAAATTGATCCCTTATGGCCCATACATTAAACACTTGTCCCACCCTTATAGCAAGGTGACTGAAGCACTGATTCACAATACTAAGATGTGAAATGGAACCGTGAACGTAATGTAATGCCTGTCCAGAGAAGTTGTTGAATGATTAAAGAAATATGACTATCCCCCATTTAAATAGTTTGCAGATTAATACTCCTGGTAATTATAATTACTGGTGGGGAGGGAATTGATCATTGCTAGGCACCCCAGGAATTCTAAATGCTAACCTATGAGACTAGGCCATTTCTCTGCAAAATGAACCAGAGTAATTGGTTTACATTGTCCTATAAGGCATGGTGCTCCAATTTGCAGAAAGAACCCTTATTGATATTGTCCCAAGCATTCGGCACAATGGATGGATACATAAGGAAAGGCTTGAGTTTAGAAGAAATGACGGACAGCAATTACTATTATCCCAAGACAATTACTTGGGGACAGCAACTAACAGAACAAAAAGGCACTTAAAGGGGGGTTTTTATTATGTCATAGAATGGCTATTTCTAAGCAACTTTTAATTCCTTTTATTTATTTCTTTTTTACTTTTTGAATTATTTGCCTTTTTCTGATTCATTCCAGCTTATAAATGGGGGTTACTGATCCCATTTAAAAATGGCTACACATTTATTGTTTTTGCTACTTTTTTATTATTAATCATTCTAATCAGACCATCTCCTATTCACAATCCAGTCTCTTGCTCATATCAATACAGCAATGCTGAAATTGCAAACTCTAGATCTGCTGATTAAAAAGCTAAATAACATCCAGTTCCAAATTGTCTCAGAATATCACTCTCTTCATCCTACTAATAGTTAATTTAAAGGTAAACAACCCCTTTAAACAGGTTGCGGGAAAGCTGAAAGACTGTTTGACTGAAAGACTGATCTTCCTTAGAACAGAAGAATTATCAGTTCTTGTACATGTATGAGTGAGTGGGAATACATGTATGAGTGGGATTATACATGTAGGAATGAGTTACTCATACTTGCTAATAAAGTTACATTACAAAAAAACTTCTGAGCAAGGTCATCAGGCGTGGCTGGATATGCAAATATAAATGATGATGTAGCCGATAGAAAATGGCCGCCTGGTTGAAGCAGATCTTGCATTCAGGAAAACACTACGGTGCAGGCTAACAAAGGGGAAAAATACAAAGACAATGATGCATTTTGTGTGGGGAATATGTGCCCAACCTAAAAACATGGTAAGGGTTTATAGGGTTTACAAGTCCTTTAAGGCACTTCCTAAGAGAAAATGTGATATATATAGCACATACTGTAGATAAGTCTTTCAGTAGTTAAAGGAATTATACATTTGTGGGCTAGTCTAATGTAAAAATATAAATAAATCAACGAATTATTGGACAAAATAAAAACATGGTTCTATAATTTTTGTAAGGACACATTATGGTTAGTTTCTGCTACCAAATTCTGTATTACAGAGGTAAAGGTCCGTATGATGGAGGTGCTATTAGTCAGAAAAGCTAGCAACAGTACTCAAGCTCATAACCTGATTTATAATTTCTTACTTAGGGAGAATTCTCTTAAGCTGTATTGCATTTAGCTCCAGTTTTGGCAAATGCATGTCTTAAGCTTGTTTTCTCATACATTAGACATTTTTTGAAATTTCACAAATATACTGCAGAGTTGTTCAAAATAAACTGAAAACCACTTTCCAAGTGTAGCAAAGAAACTTTTAAGCAATCTTTATTTACACTAGGGATGCAGCAAATCTTGGATTTTGTTTGGGAATTAGCAGGATTTACAGAATAACAGGACTCCACAGGTTATAAACACTCCCATATTCTCTGACATGTTAGTGATTCCCAAGCACTTCCTTTCTATATTTCAGAGCCTTCTGGATACTGAGTTTATGTATAATAAATTCCATAAAATATGTGCTTTCTTGCAGTTAACATTCTTTGCCTCTGATACGATATTCAAAATGTAATATGCACTCAGAAAACTCAGCATCAAAGAGAGCACACATTACTACTAAATTATCATGGGGTGAACGCCAATAGGACTTTGGTAAGAGAGTTATAATATATGCAATTATTCCAAAATGCTAGTTGAGAGATGAGCTCCCACCATCCCCAAGCCGCTTCGCTGCAGGAAATCTTAGAGACATAAAATTCATGAAGTGTGGTTGATGACTGGAAAATATATCATGATCCAAGTTCAGGTTTAGCAGATTTATTTGTCCAATGCCGCTGTCAGTAAGCATAATACAAATACATGTTGCCAAACAATTCAATTAAGTTTATGCAGTAAATTATTGCATACAGGTACATTGATATTTATTAACTATACATATATATCTGTCTGGTATGCCATCCAAATAGAGAATGTAAAAAGATAAATTTAGCAACTTTCCAACATGCATTAAAGTAGAAGAAAACACTCTATCCAACCGGAGGCCCCTTTTATTGGCCTCCCTTCCCACTCCCTCCCTGCACCACCTTATCAGATGCGAAGAGAAGTTCGGGACCGAAGTGAAAGGCAATACCATTCAACAACACAGGAACCCCTGAGAGTGAGAACAGGAGTATGTGGAATAAGCAGGAGTGCCAAAAACATAGTCGAGGTTGGGCCAAGGTAAGAAGCAGGCGGCTGGAGTCGATTTGAGGCAGAGTCAAAAACAGGCAGAGGTCAAGGGCTGGCAGTAATTAGCAAAGTAAATGATCAGGCTGAAGTCAAAACCAAGTAGAAGTCATCAATAGAAAGCTGGAAATCCGGGCACTAGCTAGAGTCATACAAGATTAACATCTAGCAAAAAACCTGGGGATGCTGGCATCTTAAAATATGGGGAGCACATGCACTGAACTATGTGGGTGTTGAGGAGCAGAGCATCACCTGTGTATCCACCAAAACCCCCTCCACATCACAGGAGAAGCGTGCACAACAGTGCACACCTGGACCAGAAGCTACAGCACACAAACTGGGCCCAGGAGGAGTCCTGACACACCCATACTGTCAAAAGTGTCTTTAGCTTTGTGTCTGCTATAAAAATGCAGCAGGATTTACATCATCACATGCCACTTTGGATTGTTTTTTGTCAGATCGCTAACACTGAGCATGAACGGGCATATACAGTTGAAGCCGCTGTGGAAACAGGAAAGTTCATACACATATCAACACAGTGATAGTAGCTAGCCTTATAACCAAGCATTGAGTATGTCCTTCAGCATCCTAATAAGTGCAAGATGTTGGCACCAAACACGCAGGGAGTGTAAAGTATGTGTGTGTTTTGACAGTGTGTGCAGACACATGCATTGTTTTGTCTGTGTGTGTTGACGCACAAACCAGTTTATGGCACACATGGGCAGATCTGACGCATGTCCCGAACCAGTGTTGGACTGGGATGCCAGGGGCCCACCAGAAAGCTTTAGACCGTGGGCCCACTTTCCAAGCTATTATTCCTTCTCTTCACACCCAACCTCTTTATTCCCCTTTTATACCTTCATACTATATTCTTTCATTATTACACTTTTTATTTTTCATAAAGAAATAGGGAATGACCATGAAATAAGCCAAATGGTTAGAAGCAAGAGGCCCACTGATACCTGGGCCCACCGGGAGTTTTCCTGGTATCCCGTTGGGCCAGTCTGACACTGTCCCGAACTGGTAAACGGGATTAGACCTCTGCCATAATTTGGTCCTGCAAATTGAGTATATATTGCAGTTCGGTGTTCCAGTCCTTCAGAAGGATAAAAATGAGCTGGAGAGAATGTAGCGACACACAACTAAACTGGTAAAAGGGATGGAAGAATTAAACTAATAAAAGTCTATAAATGTCTTGAGAAAAGGCTCTTGAAAGGGGATATGATTACTCTTTAGAAGTACATTTGGGGACATTATCAACAGATAGTGGAATATTGCTTTCAAAAAGAATAGACAATGGAATAAAAAAAATAATCAGAATGATAATCATCAACTCCATCCTTTAATACAATCAAGAATCTTTATTTTCCTCTGCTAAGGGAGTTAACAAGGTCAGGTCCTTAAAGGGCACCTATCACAGCCAAAATCAAACACATATTAACAATCTGACCAGTATAACCTAAACATGTTTAATCAAATATATAGTTTTTTGGGAAAAAAACTGCAGGTTTTAAAAATTCCCTTACTTTGTCAAATGGGTTCTTTCACTGAGGGAGGCCACACTTTTGGTTGGGGAAAATATTTTTGCCCAACAGATGACCTTTAATCTGAGTTACCTAAAAAGCTAAATCATAGCCTGTTCAGAAATTTTAAACAGAACCTGAGTTCACCTTTACAGTGGCATCTTAGAGAGAAATGGACCATATTTCTTACAGACATAAAAAGAAACCATTTGTAAAAAGAAAAAAAGGATTGGGTCACACAGAGATTGATTTCATTGCCCGGGGACAAACTTTTTCAAAACTTATATTAATTCACCTATATTTCTTTGTACTGAGGGTTTGTGTTAAAATGTAATGCACTGTAGTAACTACAAATTTGAAATCAAAATATCGTAGAGCAGTGTAAGGATGAGCAAAGGCCTTGTGGCATTATTTCTGTTCCAAATGAGATTATTCTGTCATTTGTAAACTAAAAGCAATCAAGATCATAAATTGTAGTTAAATCACTGTTAGCAGAGAAGTGAACCAGCACAAATGATCGCAGAGAATAACACTCCCGGCTGGTTTTTGACTTTAGAATAAAATGGTGTTTTTCTTTTGAAAAGAAAGTAGTTATAGCAGAGCTAAGAGAAAACAGGAAATTGTGCAGAAAGTATCAGAATAGCCTTGTTCAATATGGCATGACATTTCTATTAAAGCTGATGTAGTGTATCCTTCAGACAGCTGAATTAGACACAAGAACTTTCCAAGGCGATGTAAATCATCTTTTATTAAAACCCAGTTTGTTGCCTAGTCCCATTGCTTAGCTGTATATTAGGTAACAATAAATCATATACCTGTTGGAAGGAAGAATCAACTATTTAATGATTTGTTCACATTCCGAATCGTTAGCTGGTTATTGATCAGTGGCTTCCTTTTCTGAAATGTCAATGTGGATAAATGATACAACCAGACTTTTTATAATCTGTGATAAGGACAAAGGCCAATGGAAATGTACAAAACTTGACTTTGTCAGTGCTTAAATATATGTCATGTGGTGGAGCTTGAACCTTGTTCAAGAATAATTGTTATTGGTTAATAAAGTTAATGGTTCTTGGGGTAATCACAACTTACACGTAGGGATGGGCGAATTTGACCCATTTCGTTTCACCAAAAATTCGCAGACGCACATTAAAATTTATGGGCCTCAACATTTTTTTACATTACTTACATGGCAACATGTTGCAGACATACTGTATGTGTGGTATAATCAGACTTGTATTATACTCATCTGGAGCCTGTGTAGTGTCCAGTATACTCTATGGGGCCCATTTACTAACATTTATATTTTATTCTTTTCCATAAATTGTATTTTTTCAGGTCAAGTCAGGGTTTCTTCCCTGTACAAATGGGAATATTGTTGCAATTTACCTTTTTACCTTATTCCCACAGGTCTTTGGACAGTTGGAGTTTGTCATGTTGATTACTAGAGGATAACAAGGCATGAGGATTCTAGCTTATCCATCCATGGGAGTCAATGATGCTCATTAAGTAAATCAGGTTTTGTTTGACAGGGAAGTTTATAGTCTTCTCCAGGATACTGAAAAATATTTGTTGTTTCTTGTCAATACATGCAATGTAAGGTGGTTGCCAGCTCGGGCCTCCAGAATGGACAGTAAAGTCTCTACACCCTCATTGGCAAAAAGTTGATTACATCGCAAAAGTGCTTACATCAGTACCAATCCAGGGGGCAAACATCAGTACTCAATTTAGCATGAAACTTGATTATTTATAGACCTTACTGATGCCTATTCCTAGTCCTGAGCACTATTGTTGCTGAGCAACTGTTGATCAACTTCTGTCCATTTTCTTACCTGCTTTCTGAACTATGACCTGAACTTTGGTAAACTGCCTTCATACCTCACTATTGGACCTAGTCTACATTGCCTGTTTTGCCTGTTGCCCACAACCCTTTCCACTAACTTCTTAACCCTGATGGCTTTTATCCTTTGAAGCCAAACCGATCACAGTAGAGAGATCACAGAAGAAGAGATCACACTTGCAGACATAACAAGTATGGCAGACCAGGGGTTACTCAGTTACTGTAAGTTTAAAAGTGATCTAATTGTATGTGTAGTGAAGAAGGGGAAAGATGAGAGTACTGGATGTTGGAGAGGAAGGAGCAGGTAGTTACTAATTACTAATATTGGCAAAATGCAAGTTACATGTCATTAAAGCCTAAAAATGAATAGGGCTAAAAATGCCATGTTTTATATACGGAACTTATTGCACCAGCCTAAAATTTCAGCTTCTCAATACTATTATTCTCAAACTTGTCACTTGGAAAGTGTCTGCAACACACATGCTCACTGGGCTCTGAGCAGCTGTTGAGAAGCTTATCTTAGGGGTCGTCGCAAATTATCAAGCAGAAAATGAGGATGGCCTTTAACTTTCCTTGTCCTTTAAGGTTGCATAATGGTGCTCAGATATGGCCCTCTTTTTATGAGTTTTTCATCTTATGCTTGGGGTTTGGCTAGATATCTATTGGGTAGGTTTAACAATACTAATGGTTCAAGACTTTATTGGTCTGTTAATGTTGCCCCTGGCACAGGGTCCAAATGAGTGGATCAACCCAGTTTGTGCTTAACATGTGAGGGTGAAAAATCCACTTCATGTATAACTAGCTTTGCAATCACACATCACACATTGGGAATGTTCATTAGAAAAGAGACATGTTAATATGATCAACATATACATACATGAAATATCTGTATAATTAACTGTATTGTTAAAAGTTAAGGAGACAAAGCATCCACTGTGACTAGAGGAAACTAGATAAACTTACAAAAATGTTTCTTTTGTAAGGGAAGATGAATAAAAATGTCCCTTTACATTTCTTTCCAAGTGATCAGGCCCATATTTGTGGCAAGTCCACAAAGGCCCAGGCCTAGGGTGACATACTGCGCAGCCGAACCTGAACTTTGGTTACTGGGGTCTAGGCACGGAGGGGATTTTTGCTCGTCCTCTCCCCTGTGCATGCGATCCTAGGGGGGTGGGGACAGGCATTGGAGGATGCCAGCCCTTAGGCACCAGACAAATCCAGCCCTGCAAGTGATGAGTCCTTTGTTTGGTATTTTTTTGTGTTGCCCTTATACATTTGCTTCAGGCAATTTGTACACTAAAAGGAAAGATACAGCTTGGTAAAATACAACTATTGCCCATAAAATATAGTGTTATTCAATTATTTTCCTGTGCAGTGTTAGTGGCATTAAAGGAGACCCGTCGCCCAAAAAAATTATTCAAAATCCTATTTTATCACATTAGACAAGCAAAATGAACTTTAATTACACTATATAAATTATTTGAATTTTGTTTCCTTCAGTCTGTGAACTCATAATTATAGCAAGGAGGCAGGAGCCATTTTGTGGACACTGTTATTAAGACAAGCCTTGCATGATCTCAGAATCTTGTTTGTGCACCAGAATGTGGGACCTGATGTCCATCCCCATGCCCTGGCTACACAATTAAATGGTAAAGAGAACGGGGGAATGTGTGGAGAGCAGTGACATCTAGGAAGTGCTGAACGGAAAGTGAAAGTAATTGTCTGCCCTGCCTCTATGCCCAGGGCACAGAGGAGTGCAGACAATATTTGATTGACAGCTGAGATTTTTAAATGAGCTTACAACAGCTATGAATGCTTTAATAAAAAATAGAAATCGGATTTCATGTTTCATTTGAAAAGGACTTTTATTATACAGCTTTTTGTATCTGGGTGTCAGGTCCACTTTAAGATTTGCAAATATAAATGTTCACAAAAAATCACCAAAAACACAGTAATATTTCTTGTTATTTCCCATGGTGTTTAGCATCTCCTCTGTGTTGTGACAGAAAATTATATTTTGTTACCTTAGTAACAGTAATGTGTACGCTAACAAGTACGTTTAAGAAAATAGGGTTTGTAATGCTATCAACATAATACATAATTAGATGATTGCTAAGTAGATGAAATGTTATTATTCCCCCTGGCATGTGTAGATGTTGGCTATTTAATCAACAGCTATCACTGCTGACATAGATGCCGATACATGTAATGGCGTTCCTCACAATTCTGTGTTTCCTACTAAGTCAAAGAATGCTAATGACCTTCACAGAACCCTGACACAAACCCAACCTAAACCCAACAGAACAATTGTGGGTTGGATTGGGATGCCAACTATCGGAGACAGATTAAAGGTGGCCATAGACGTGCAGGTTTTCTGCAATATCGGATGAACAATCAGATGTCCCCATCTCCCGATCTGCTACTAACCTTCAGTGTAAATAAAGTAGTAAAACAGATCAGACGATGTTCTGCCCTGAAAGCAATCGTAGGAAAGTTTATGTCCGACAAAAGCTGGTGACAGTCTCCCACTGAAAATCGGCAGATCGGCAATACTTGCAGACATATTATCGGCAGCCGACAAAAATTTTCTAACTTGTCTGATCGACTGAACGATCATTTGCAATGGCACGAAAAATGCCGGGACAATCCACACGGTCCGAAAATCGTACAAATCCTTTGTACGTCTATGGCCAGCTTAAGACTGAATGACTAGGCAGGTTAGTGGAGCATCGGAGCAGCATACACCTTATACGAAATGTGGGGTTTTGGAAGCACTCTTAAGGCTAAATCAAGGTATATTTAAGTATAAGGGAAGTGCTACTTACAATGCACTTCCCTGGTCCCCTGTCTCATAAGCAGACAATGCAAGTGCATGTGTTTACAAAACAAGGGTTTTTAGTCACAAAGTTATGATCATAAAGTTGAAAAGCACCATAACACGTCAAGGTAAACCCCATATGGCGGTCCCTAACTTATTTATCTCAGGTCATAGTATAAAAAGACTTGGTTCTCTGCATAATAGCATTACCTGCATCGGAGCAGCATCCACCTTAGTCAAGTGGATAGTGTAGTCAGATAATCATCATTAAACAATTGTACACTGCGCATGCACTGCACTGCGCAGTTGTTTATTTGTGAAAATAAGCAAAGGAACAGATATATATATATATATATATACACAAAGATCAATATAATATATGTATGATCTTGTAGCCTACACAACAAAAATACGACCAAAGTCTCCTTACTTGTCTTTTACCATGAACGGGCGAATCGTTTGTGCAAATAATTATTTAGCCGAGAGTATCAGTCACAGATTGGTATGGCCACCTTAAGGACAGAGCTTTCTGGAACAATGTCCTGTACAATCAGGCCCCTAAGATAAAAAATTACCCCGAAACATACTCCATTGTAGAGGCAACATACCATTCACAAACTGGTACCTAACTAGCTTCCATTGAAACATACTTGAGGGTTGTTTATCAGCTGTGTATGTTTCACTATGAAATTATTTCATACTATTACTATTGTTACAAACAGTTTCATATACTATATAATTCAGTAAAGTGCAGAGTACATTCCTAAGATATATCTCCAGAAGCAAATGTACCTCTAGGAAGCCACACCATTCATTCATACTTTCTATTAAATAAATAGGCATAGAAGATGGAATTAATTTCTGCAGCACATGGGGCTTGGTGGTTACTGCCGTACTGATAGAGATTTAATTCCCCCACTGTGAATAAAGGAAATAAACGTCTGACCATTTAACAATGCAATGCTGAGTTGCAGAGACAATAAAGTTTCACTGTTAGTCTTTTTATTTACTTGGCAGTGCAGAGGGGGAGCAGCGTATTCTGCAGTTTGCTGTGCTTTATGAAGAGCACCCAGCCAAACATACTTAAGCCAAGAAAAGGCAGCACCATACATCCCGAAAATCCATCTTCACTCATGTGGAGAGTTTCATTTCTGCTGGTCTTTCATCGGGTCCTTGTCAATTTCAATTTAAACTTCAAAAGCATCTTTTTTTCCTTCTTCATCAGAGTAAAACATTTTGCAGCTTCTGTCTGGCAGGCACTTCATTTCTAGATTTAGCAGTGATTTACTGGGAGCATCAAAAAAAAAAACCTAAGTCATTATTAAAGAAATAGGTTCAGGGATGTTGTTACACAAATGTGATTTATTATAATTAATACTTTACAACATGGTCATTAGGTCAGGCTGTCTGTTGCATGTTGTACAAGCCTGCATTCAGCAGCACTCTATTCGTGAGGGAGGGTCAGAAAAGTATTAGTCTTATATAGTATAAGTATATAGTCTTCCCATCTCAGCCCTGCCTGTCCCCTTGCGCGCCATTCAGATTAAGGCCACACTGGCAGGTAGTAAGGACAGGGCTGCCTTGCGCACTTTTCTCTGGGGTCTGCCAGTGCAAGGTACATATTGTAGCCAGACCCTAAACAGAAGTGTCTCTGAATGAGCACTAAATATAATTCAAGCTAATGCTATACATTGATGCCTAGCAAGACATCCAGGGAAAATGAGCACCAGTATAACTTCTGGATAAATGGAGTGCAAGTTTTTGGACAGTTCCCTTTGGCAGCCTTAGGTCAGCATCCTATTCTTTGCCTGCTCCATCCCAGTTACGCATACTGAGTTCCCAAATAATTCTGTTTTCTCCCTTCACCCAGCACCTACTGTTCTTCCTGCTAACAGTAAGCTAGCTCAGAAGATGCTCCTCCCGGGTTCATATGAAAGCACTCTTCCTATTATTAACAACAGGACTCATTTATGAAACTAAATAGTATATATATGGCACAAACAATAAAGAAATAATGTTAAAAATGAAGGAGTGGGAGTTAGAAAAATGTATATCTTCTTTTTTTATATTTATTTATATATTCTTGGCTTCAAAGTGTATACTGAAATATGTTTTGGATTTTTTAACACAGTATATGTTTGTTTGGGAGTAAGTGCAATATGTATGTGGTCTGGGGCGAGGTAGGGACATTGTAATTTTGTCTCATTATGTATGCATTTCTTTTTTGTATGCAGAAGAGATGACAATAAATATGACTATGACTAGTATATAAAAGTATGGGATTAGTTACACAGAAAGCTCCATATTATGGAATTACTCTCTCTTGTAGACTCCATTTTATCCAAATTTTAAAAAATGATTTCCTTTTTCTCTGTAATAAAAAAAACAATACCTTGTACTTAATCCAAACTAAGATATAATGTATCCTTATTGGAAGCAAAACCAGCCTATTTGGTTTATTTAATGTCTACATGATTTTCTAGTAATCTTAAAGTATGAAGAGCAGGGCCCCAAGCATTCTGGATAACAGGTTCCATACCTTTATATAGTTTATATAAAAAGTATTCCCAAAAGGCAGCATTCTTTGGGAGAGATTAATTGTTATTGAGACTGTGTGAATTTTCTACATGCTTTGAGTTAGAATGTTGTCACTTCCAGTGCATAATCTTGGTAATGTCAATGACTTGTATCTCGCTTGCCTTTGACTTAATTCTACTAGATACTGTATATCATGACCTGGATTCATGAGAATCTTCATAGACATAAGCTTTTATAAAAAGCTTTAATGTGGCACTATTTTGTGTCTATTTGTGGTTGCCTTAATAAATTAGGTCTAACAGCACAATCAAGTGTGGGTGCACTTTCTCAATGGGAAAATTCTAGTTAGTTGTGAATTGTCAAATGGAAGCAAGTTTTATGACCTATTCTGCCTTTCATTCAACAGCCTTCTTGACCATAATTTAACTACACAGTTAACAGAAAAAAACACATAGAAATTAAAAGCTATAAAGGGATACAGTTTAGTGTGCAGTATTTTCAGTCTAGAAAAGGTCTCTTCCCCATAGGACTTTTATCTTATCAGTGTTCAGGGAAATGCACATTTACCATTTTCCCAGGCTTCAACAAACCTGGGAGTTTTATTTCAATGAATACTATTAAACACAATTGCTGCATGTGGTTCAGTCTTGTTGCCACATGCCTTATAGAGCTACTTGGGCCCGCCACTACAGCTACTGTATACGTTTTCTCAGAGCAAGAAACACATACATGGATATACATACAGTACAGACATACATACACACAACCGGTAACAGTATTCAAGGTGTGCATTTGCATTAAATCCGACATGTTTACTAATCAGAAAATGCAACGAGTGAATAGGCCCTAAGCCCTATGATGTTGGGTTGATTACTAATCAGAGATGATGCATACAGCTGACAGCACTAAATTCTATTACTGAATTCATTAACGATCATCCATGCAAAATGGATTTTATTTTTAGTTATTTGATTTTAAAAAAAAAGATGAAAAGGCAATAGAACATGTGTAAGTTATTTATAAAGGTCCGCCCAGTGGCCTCTAATAATTTCTAATAGTACTGTATTTTGTATGCAGGGGATCTCTCTTAGGCTATTCAGAGAAGAACTGACCTTTTTTATACAGAGGAAGAGAAGGTTTTTGTTGGAGAATAGATAAATTATTGAGCCCCTTAAAGGCTCCCTGATAGGGAGTCCTTATAAGCCTCAACCCTAATGCATTTAAATGGTTATTAGAGATGGGCGAATTTATTCGCCAGTCGCGAATTTGCGTCAAAATTCCCGCGATTCGCCAGTGGCAAATAAATTCGCATTTTCACCGGCGTCCAAAAAACCGGGCGTCGGCGTCAAAAACGGACACCATTTCGTGAACGGCCCAAATTCGCCCATCGTTAATGGTTATGTGCATGGCTTCATGAAAATTTACAGGGCCATAGGAGTAGCTAAAAGTGGTTAGCATAAATACAGAGGAAGAAGACCCTGCAGCTGCTGGAAAATCATATAGAAAACAATCAAAGCATAGACATATCAAAGCCCAGTCTTAGAGTTGGACAGACAGACAGTAGAATTTTTACTGATTAACATAATTTTGTTGCTATTTGACTTTGAGAATTTTTGACCTTCGGTCATTTGAGCTAATAACTATTTACAAAACCTACTCTATCTCCCGAACTATATCAACATTTTAGCCAGTGATGTTCCCTTTCATTCTGTAACTTTTTCACTCTGTTCTGACTTTATATTCTGCACAAACCCGTTGAACATGGCAAAGTGCCAACTTTTTAGACATGTCTCTCATGCTCATTTATTAGTTTTAGCAAGTCAGCAGGGAATATAGGATGTTCCTTTGAAGATCATGATTCTGCTTCAAAGTATTTCTGTGCTCAGCTCTGTGTTCAGCTGTACAGCGCTACATGGGCAAGTATGAGAGGCATATCATTGGTCACACCAATTATTTTGAGATCTCATACTGTGTCCTTTAAACTATTAAGAGTCTACTTTAGGAAAGCCAACAATGAATGCTCAATGCTTGTGATGTAGTTCTGGTGAGCATTATATAAAATAAAGTATACTGTATTAAAAGCTTTGTAGTTCCCAGTAGTAATATATAAAGTGTTTTGGCTTATTAATTATTCCTTCCAAAGATTATAAAGAATAAAACCTAAAACTCTAAAATTCCTTACAGTTTATTTTGTTGATAAATAAATCCAAGAAAAACAGTATTCAGGTTAATATTGTGCAGGCAGTATAACAATCTTGCCCCATTGTTGATGACTCCCTAGGTTCTTGTTGACAGTAGTCCAGCCCACAGAAGATGACAAGACATTTCAAATTCAAAAAACGCCTTCCATAGTGATAAAATATTCATAAAATGCTTTTAAAATGTATTTTACTTAAAGTTATACTGACTCTAAAAAAACTACTTTTTAAAATATGAATGTACATTAAAAGTTACCTATAGGCCATGTTGATAATTTTTTGCTGAGAGGTTTGTTTTGTAAGTATTTGTTAGTTGAAGTTCCTAAACCTGATTGTTTTGCCAACCTGACTTGCCCATCTCAGCCTGTCAGTTATAGAGTTTATAGATGCTAACGGACTCCTGCTGCACAAATATAGCAGCCCCCTCATAGAAGATCACAGGGAGTCAGATAGGTAATGTAAAAGCACTGGGCAAATACTTTTATAGCAAAATTATAAGAAGCATGCAAAGTCAATTTTATGATAGATGTAAAAAAGTTTTAATTTCTTTAACATGGGGCAGTGACAGTTAGCTATCCTTGGGCAGAGTGGACAGTTTGATTAATGGTTCCAAAAAACTAGACAATGAGCAGAAGCAGTCAGACAGATTATTACCGGTTTCTCCCTTTTGCGTCAGCTTACTGGACTTTGTCTTTAATTGAAGTATCACTGTGAAGTTATTTATCAGGATGTGTCAAGTAAATTGTACAGGCTGATCGTTCCGGCTTTTTTTGATACTAATTTCTCCTTTTTAGTAAGGATCACGCTGTCATAGTAAGGTGTTCATATATATCTGCAAAAATGGCTAATATTATATAATGAAAAAATTATAGTTATTTTGCGAATAGAAGGACTGTGCTGGAACTGGAGTGTCCTGGTGTGTACTTTATTGCACAGATGGCACATTCTCCTCTGGCATTTTTCAGTTGGCGGAGATGCACCCAAAGTGAACATGCAGCTCATCCTTTGCATTAATGGATTTTGCTTTTGTCACTGGTGATGGATTTCAGGCGCAAAAAAGAGAATATGAGCATTTTTAGGCCAAAATCTATCTCTTACTTTTCCAAATGACATGGTACATATCAACTGGGCAGTATTATCTATGTAGACACCCACAGATCCATGCATAGGACATATTTATTAAAAATAAACTACATCCTGCCACTGGACACTTCCATCAAACTTGGGTGGCAGAGCTGAGGGGGGTTTACTCCTTTCTTCTACAATCAGGGCATGCACAGGCTGTCCTTTTACATGCGCCAATTGGTGAGGCGAAGGGGTAAGATGAGGTCCAGTGTCCAGGCCAGCCTAGATGAAATACAGCTCCAACTTTATGCATTGGGTACTTCAGAGTAAGAGCACTTATCTTTCAAAGCAGATTAATATGCCTTTTATTTGAATTGCTCATTTACATATTTTACAGTACTGGTCTTATTTTAACTGTTCAAGTGGAAGAGTTGAGAGCCTTTACAGGGACAGAGCAAACAATACATTAAGGGGGTCGTTTACTAAACCTCAAATTTACTCTAATTTTTAGTGGGGAAAAAAATAGAATTTTTCGAGATTTATTATACCCTAATGCTGCAAAACCCAGAATCCGCAAATCCGTCATCTCAGACCTGTCGAGGTCCTGTATAAGTAAATGGGAGAGGCACCTATCTCAATTTGAAGTTATCATGGTCTACGCTTGTTTTAGTTAGGTGCACATAAAGATGCCGGCACTCACGTATATATAATAAATGCGCCTGGCTGCAGTTCACCAGGGGATAGTAATAAACGCTGAAGCAGGAATCTTGACATCACAGGTCTTATACTGCATGTGGAAATAGCAAAGTTTTTATTTTATATAATAAAAAAGGCAGCAATTAAGTGATTCCAATATTTCTTTTAATTCGTTTTTTCAATTCTAAATGAGGCCTTTGGCACACAGGGTGCATTTCTATTGTGTTGGCAGCTGCGGGTTTTGGCATGCAGCCAAACAGCCACTGTCACCTTCCACACTGTTCCACCTAAAGCATGGGTATAAAGCATGGGTATAGAGCATGCTATGACTAAAGAGTTACCTGTATATCATGGATACCAACCCATATCAATTAGCTTTAGATCATTTATGTCCATGCTTGGGCTGCAAAAAAATGTCTGCTTACTAATGAATTATGTAGATGGGGGTTGGGTTAGCATGACTGGTAATTTGGATAAGGTTGGAGCCAAACTTAATTTGCTGTCTGGATACTCGTGGAGCGTTATTATTGTGTGCAAACAAATACATTAGAGGGCATTACATACAAATAAAGGGGGACCTTTTTTTCCATAAAAAAGATCAAAACACCAGAGGCCATCCCTTTAAATAAAAAGGACAGCAAGGGATTTGAAGCAACGTAGTTGGTTCTTCGTGGTGAAGGCAGTGCCGGGTGACTGCTGAGTCTATTAATGCATAATATCATAGGCTATTGTGATACTAAAATCTACAAGTATAAATATTGGTATATATAGTTTATATATGTCACTGTATTGTTAGGTCTGTATGTGTGAGAATGTGCATACATACATTGGAGGGTTTGAACTTGAAAGACCTTGGTCTTTTTTCAACCCCACTTAACTATGTATATGTATCCCTATCATTGTTGCTGTATAGGCTAAAGGACTATATAGTTGGACCAGAAAATACTGCAGTATCAAAACTTCTCCATACAAAACGACTTCCATTTACTTTCAGTCAGTGTTAATATAATGCACATAGGGGTCCGTTTACTAAAGCGCGGTAAAAATATGCGCACAAAATATAGATTTTCGCCAGTTTACTAACCTGCGGTAAATAGAAATTTGAGAATTTTCTTGCGCAAAAATATGTTTTCGCCAGTTATCGCATTCACTGAAAATAACGCTACGTACACATTAACGCCTGGTTTACTAAACAGCGAAATGTGCAAAAGACAAAATTTACACACGAATATTCACAAAATTTTACCACCACCTATGTAGCAGCGTAAAAGTATTTTTTCGCCAGAAAATTCTCAAGGGGCAGGAAATATCCCATAATACTTTTTTTTTTTTTACCCATCATTCTTTGCTGACAGGAGAGAGATCTGTAGCTATTGCTGACAGGATGTTTTGGCTTCTGCTTCTATCTGTTGCAACAGCAGCAGCTTCAGCTCAGAGGCTTATTATTGGCAGCGGCATCACAGTCTTTTTTGGAGTCATTGTGATTGGCTACATTAAACTGTGCATTTCTATGAAGCAAAGAGATTGACTGGTATGATTTCTTGTTCATATGATTCTATTGGCAGAAGGGTTTATATGAGGCATAAATGTTTGATTGGTGTTACTCTGGTAATGTTGTTGGATGGTATAATCATCAGTCAATAAAATTTATGAGTTTTGAAGATGCATTTCCGGTCATAAATGTCAGTAAAAATTGCCATTATAACCGCCATAAAACAAGACTATTTATAGCATAAATATTCGCAAAAACGTAATTTGGAACTCGCTAAAATTACCGCTAACGTAAGCTGATTCGTTAACGTAGTTACTGCAAGTGATCGCAATGACTTCTGAGCGCATCGCTGTTTAGTAAACTTAGTTGCTGCGAATATTCTGGCGGAAAAATATTCTCAGCGATAAAATGTGGAAATTTAAAGTCAGATTTATTGCACGGAACCCATAGTAGACAAATGTGTAATGCTAATATATTTCTTAAGTGTCCATGTAGATTCTCATTTATCCAGGTCATGATATACAGTATCTAGTAGAATTAAGTCAAAAACAACTGGAAATTTGGGGGCAGATTCACTAAGCTCGAGTGAAGGATTCGAATGAAAAATACTTCGAATTTCGAAGTATTTTTTGGGTACTTCGACCATCGAATCGGTTAAATTCGTTCGAATTCGATCGAAATCGAACGAAATCGAACGATTCGAAGTAAAAATCGTTCGACTATTCGACCATTCGATAGTCGAAGTACTTGCCCTTTAAAAAAAACTTCGACCCCCTACTTCGGCAGCTAAAAGCTACCGAAGTCAATGTTAGCCTATGGGGAAGGTCCCCATAGGCTTGCTAACCTTTTTTTGATCGAAGGATTTTCGTTCGATCGTTGGATTAAAATCCTTCGAATCGTTCGATTCGAAGGATTTAATCGTTCGATCGAACGAAAAATCCTTCGATCGTTCGATCGAAGGATTAGCGCTAAATCCTTCGACTTCGATATTCGAAGTCGAAGGATTTCAATTCGAGGGTCGAATTTCGAAGTATTTTTTACTTCGAAATTCGACCCTTAGTGAATCTGCCCCTTAGTGTTTTTCTTGAAAACGTTCCACCACTCATCCAAGTTTAACTGAAGTGGTAGAGAATCCCTAGGCATTTAAACCCTTTCCAGTCACACTTTCACATATCTGTGAGTTTCAGCCAAAACCTTACTGAAGTTCAATGGAACCATTGTAATTAGATATCTGTGACTTTACTACCCTCAAGGGTTTGAATGTTTGGGCATTCACTACCATTTCACTTGAACTGAAGAAGTCATTCGGATGAGTGGTGAAATGTTTGCAAGAAAAACTCTAAGGGGCAGATGTATCACGGGTCGAATTTCGAGGGGGAAATAGAATCAAATAGGGAATTAGGGCGAATTTACGTGCTGGCGAATAGTCGAATGGGCGAATATTCGCCCGACGAATAGTCGCACGATCGAATATTCGATCGAAGGATTTTCATTCGATCGAATGCCTTTTTATTCGATCAAAAACTTAGAAAAAAAGCCTATGGGACTTTCCGATAGGCTTTTAAAGCAATTCGGTAGGTTTAATCTGGCGAAGTAGGCAGTCGAAGTATTTTTAAAAGAGACAGTACTTCGACTATCGAATGGGCGAATTGTCGCAGCGTTTTTTCGCTCGATCTATTTGAATCATTCTACTCAGGCGATTTTACGATAATTCGATAGTCGAGGAGCACAAAAAACTACTCGAAATTCGAGTTTTTTCCCTCTATTCATTCACCCGAGCTTGGTGAATGTGCCCCTAAATGTCCAGTTGCCTTTGACTTACAGTAATTCTACTGGATACTGTATATTTCTTTAGTGTGAGAGGTTACAGGACCATTGCTGTTATCAACAAATGTTATGCCTGAAGTTCTGTGCAATTTTTGTATAAATGTCACATAGTGGTGATGTTTAATGAAGACAGTGTCCATAGTTTCTGAATGCATTGAATGCCTCCCATTGGGCACTAGGGTTGTAATGCTGGTGTATAGCCAGTGAGGTTCCTCATAACATATCCAGCGAGAAGAAAAGTACAGAAGATTCTCTTGAGAAGATTAAGTCAATATGTTTAGCTTAATTTTTCTGCTATACAAATTTCTGTATTGCAAACATTTTAATTTAATAAGTGTAAGTTAATACCTTTCTGGATAATATCTGGATAATAACTTGTAATAACAGGTCTTTGTTGCAAATCATGGGTTATTTGTAATTGACCATTTTTGCATCTATGATTAGAATCACTAAAAAAGTTTGAAGGCAAATTTTTATGCTATTCTGTATGTCTCCCTCCAAAGTTTAAATATCTGGAAGCACATCATAGCGGAATTTTCATTTCAATAAGTGCTTTGATATATAACCTTAGAGTCAGGGTTATCAGATACTGAAGTCTGGAATCCTGAAGTATTCTGAGCAGTTCGATATTTTCCCCATTTAGCAAAACCTCTGTCAGGAACATTTTGTGGGTAAAGTTTTTCCAAACATAAATGATTGTTTCTGCTGGGAATAATGTATTGACACTTGATACATCAGTTTCTTTTATATTATGACATTGTATTATTGAGGATGTCAATAAGTAGATTACTGAGGATGTAAAGAAGAAAGGGTTTTTGTATTATTTAGCATGGTATGGTTTTGGTATGGTTAGGTATGGAGTAGATAAAAGCAGTTTATGGGGACAACCCACAAATGCCTGTTGATGTTACCACTGATTTCAGTGAGAGGTTTAAAGCCACTATACACCATAATTTGTGAATGTCTAAAGTATGAAGTAGTTATTTTACTTAATACAGAACTTTTTGGATTAGGTAAATGCTGTAAGATGAATGCTATTGTCTAATGTTATTTTGTACATTACGGGGCACATTTACTTAGGGTCCAATATAAGTTAAATTCCTTTCGACTTCGAATATCGAAGTCGAAGGATTTACCGCATTTCCTTCGTTCGCATGATCGAAGGAAAAACCTTCGAAGATTCGAAGGATTTTAATCCATCTATCGAACGATTTTCCATCGATCGAAAAAAAGCTAGGAAAGCCTAGTATTTCGACTATCGAATGGTCGAATAGTCGAACGATTTTTAGTTCGAATCGTTAGATTCAAAGTCGTAGTCGAAGGTCGAAGTAGCCAATTAGATGGTCGAAGTAGCCAAAAAAATACGAAGTATTTTTTATTCTATTCCTTCACTCGAGCTAAGTAAATGTGCCCCTACTTGTCCATTATTGTCCATAAGTATTAAAGTTCATAATGTCAATGGATTAATGCTTGATTTTAATGCAAGAATATCCGAAAATAACTAAAAGACTGTAAAAGACCCAGTGACCGAACTAGCATTGGCTGGGAGGGGCAAGGGAAAATATTAAAAGTTCAAAAAGTTCTTTACTTAACATCATAAATCAACAATAATGAACATGTGAGTAACCCTTTTAAAATACCAAGGTGCTTGAAATATCTGAAATTCTGCCCATTGAATCACCTGCTGTTACAACATCAAGTGCATTAAACGCACTCTTAATAAACAAACATTTGTTCAGGCCCCCTAGCTCAAAGTAATTTAAAAAATAAACAGTATGTCATAATTTGTGAATGTCTAAAGTATGAAGTAGTTACTTTACTTAATACAGAACTTTTTTGAGAAGACAAGGTTAATGCTCTAAGATGAATGCTTTTGTCTAATGTTGTTTTGTATATTACTTGTCCATAATTGTCCATAAGTATTAAAGTTCATAAAGTCAATGGATAATGCGTGATTCTAATGCAAGAACATCCAAAAATCTATAACTAAAAGACTGTAAAAGATCCAGTGACTGAACTATCATTGGCTGGGAGGGGCAGGGGGAAAATATTAAAGTTCAAAAAGTTCTCTACTTAACATCATAAATCAACAATACGGAACATCTGAGTAACCCTTTTAAAATACCATGGTGCTTGAAATATCTGAAATTCTGCCCATTGAATCAACTGCTGAAACAACATCAAGTCAATTTAATAAAGTGCATCTATTCATCATACGCTCAGCCTATTACAGCTCCAAGCAAGAAACAGCTTGACGTGCATGTACATCTCATGCTGCAGTTGGGGCCAGCCAGAGGAACCACAAGGTTAACTATGGCATATTGAGGTGGATGTTACTTTTGGAATTGTTAGCAGATGCACATTGATAATTAGTATTAATATTAATTTGAAACACTTTTCAAATATTTTCTTTCAGTGCAGCTGATTTAATTTTGATTTATTATTTTTCTCTGTTTATTAAATTATCATAACACCAACAGATTTGATTTTTTTTTTTCTTATTGAGATTAGTCCAAGACATGCTTTCAGAATAACAGATGGTAACATCTAGTTCCAACGAAAAGGCAATGTGTATACAAGCTATTCTTAGCACATCTCAAGGAACTGCAATGAACAGTTAATATAGAATAGGATTTCGGACAAATAACGGAGAAAAAAAAATCCAACTTAAAAACCTAAACAAGTAATATTCATACGTTGATATACAGATTTTTACTATTTTATTCAGGACATTCAAATTGTCAGAATCACTGCATACATTAGAGGACTAGATACCTTAGAAGGATGTAGAGTTGTAGACCTAATATATGATTGGATTTCAGTTCAGGTGGTTCAGCATCAAGATAAGGATCCCTGTTAAACTGGGCTTTTTTATTATCTGTGAGGAATGCTAGGTGTCAACAAAAAATGTGGATAATTATGTCGCATTCTGTCATGATTTTATGGTGTTGTTTTTATTTAAAAATTACACTGCAAATAATTCACTCTACCATGTAAAATGGCATTGCTGATTCATTGTGTGTTGTTTCGCCTACTCAATGTAACTGAAGGTGTCCCAGTGGGACCTGCATTTTTATTATTGAGGGCTGTTCTTATATCTACCAGGGAGCTGTTATCTTGTGTCAGGGAGCTGCTATTTGGTTACCATGTCATTGTTCTGTTGTTAGGCTGCTGGGGGGGGGTGATATCATTCAAATTTGCAGTACAGAAGAAAAGAACAGGTCACATGATTGAGGGCTGCTGGGAAACTGACAATATATCTAGTCCCATGTCAGATTTCAAAATTTAAATAACATTTTGTCCCATGACAGTATCCCTTTTTACTGTGTCACAGTATCCTTCTGTCAGATAAGCAGCATTAGGTAGGTTATGGACAGCTTGCTCTGAACCAAAAGCATTTTTAAGCATAAATCAAATCCAAACCCATAGAATGACTCACCAAAGTAGAAACGTGGCCCAGGTGCTCCTGCCCCAGGCCCTCAGCTCAAAAGAACCGGACAATCCGTATGCAGAGAATAAAAGTTGGCGCCGGGCACACTGGTAACTCACATATAGATCAGACCAAAGTTGTGTAGATAAAAGTAGATACTTTATTTAAGGATTATTAATTATGGACAGCTTGCTGACAGTACAAAGTTTCACCAATCAGCAGGCTCTTGAGGGCAGAAAGAGGCTTTAGTTCTGGCTCATAGATTTCAGAGGGCTCATGAAAAAGGCACATTTTGTGCATTGTAATTCCTACTGCAGATGAGGTAGTGAGGGATGTGACAGAAATGAAATATAGGTATGGAGGTACAATCACCAACATTGTCATATATTGTCATATACTTTCCTCCTCATGAAATCAAGTGCACCTGGTGAAATGCATTGGCGATACTCCTTATGGTAGAGTTGTTTGTAAGCACCCAAACACTATTTTATCTCCCCCCCCCTGAAAAATTGCACGGGCGTATAAGCCCAACAGGTTCGTGGGTATTTTTGCTTATCACAGAATTGGTATCCAAGAACAGTCATCTATAATTTGTGTTGTATCTGACATGTTATACACAGTTTTTTTCAGGCACCCTGGGAGAACAGTGCACCTATTGTCATATAGGCCTCGGAGGGTTGTGCACTGTTGCACTCTCAGCGGTGCCCATCCTTACAGTTATGTTCTTCAGTGCTCAAAGCTCTTGTTTCTGTTTTGATCTCTTCATTATGTGCCTGTTTCATGACTCCAATGGTTCATTACCCTCACTCCTTCCCTGCCAAGAAGGGCAAGATTCATGCCATGTTTATCCCTGGTCTGTATCATGCTTTGGATAAAACTCTGCCATGTTCAGGTTCTCTCTGTTGGTCCAAAGCAAAAAGTTCCATGGCCCCAAAAGGGCATGGTGAAGAGCAGATTCAGAAGGGATTCTCCAACTCATCAAAAAGTGCAATCTATCCAGCAGTCCCAGGGTTCCTTAAACACAGGAATTTTCTATAAAAATCAGGACACCTGTGGTGTTTATACAAATGGCCTGCAAGCGTCACTGTGCACATGAGTTATACTGTGTATACATAGTACTATCAATACTGCTTAAGAGTGATAGAGTTGGAAGTTACTGTTGTGTAATGGCTGCATAAGTCTGCTAATAAAGCAATGTTAGTCTCGGCTACCAAAACATAACAACACCTATACACTTTATATTATTACTTTATCACAATATGGGAGCCTTTACTTTTTTACGTGCTATACTGTGCAGTTGTATATGTAATACTACAGGGCTGGGTGAAATTTCAGCCCCCTGGGAGAGCACATATTTAGATATTAGGTTGTCATTTGCTAACATTGTCATATACCTGACAAGACAGTGAATCCCATAGTAAGATTAAAATGGGCTTTAATAACTATTGTGTCCCCAAGTGCTGTACTAGATATATATAGATATACTAGATATATATACTAGATATATAGAGTATGACTGAGCTGATAAAAGCACACATAGGAGAAATCATGCACTCATCTGTTTCATGACATTATGAGAAAATGCATAAGCATTTATTCTCCAGCATACTAAATGTATAAACTGGTTGAAAATAAATGTTATATTTAGACCACTTTAATGGGAGCACCTAACTGTCAGGAGACCAGATGGTTTCATACAGATTCCACAGTAATTGTGTATACAAGTATCTGTGCCATTTTCAGCATTGTGTAGGGTGACTATGGTAAAATTGAAACTAAGGCATTTATGTTTGAAAATTATATTATTTATGCAAGGAATAACCTTTTATAGGAGTATCTAGGGAATGGGAGATACCAAAAATGATGGTGATGATATATTCAAAATAAATGAGGTTAAAATAACAGACAATAAATACAACAACCAATAAAAAGTTAGGAAAGAATAATAAGACATTGATGGAAATAACTTTCTTATTAATGTCTTCATTGTATGGCCTTCTCCTTCCTGACACTATCCTGATCTCCTGTTCTTCTTCTCTCTGTGACTTGTACTAGTACGTATGTGCCCCCCTCAAGTTCAAATTGTCATGAGAAATGTATCACTTAAGCAGATATATATCAAGATACATATGGAATGAAGACACAGGGTACTCTGCCATATTATTAGCCATCAACAACATCTGTTAATCTTTCTGCTTAAATTGCAGGTCTGAGACATGTGCACCTGGACCCCACATCTATACTGGGGATCCCTACTGATTGTTGCACACAAAACCTTTTGCGGCCTATAACTAGCCATGCACATTGGATTAGAATAAAACATAGCAATTTGATATTAACATTCATAGTCAGCAGGCACATTTTTCCAAATAGACTTTCAATTGATGTGAATGTTTTTTACTGGAACCACATTATTACAGTGAGACTTAAAAGATCATTAAAGTTGCCCATGTAAAGCTAGCCTTTAGGCCAAGGTAAACTTATCACAGCAGTGCTTTTAAGTAACAGAATCTGCCATAGGCAGATCATTTCGTCTTTTTGAAACAAAATAATGCCATGGTTCATGCTCCCAAATCCCCAATTAACATTACAGGCTGTTCAATCCTTAGGGTCTGTGACTGGTTGGCACGTAAAGAATAACTGATGGGGCATGTTGGTATGAGTTTGGCTTTTGATATTTATCCTAATGTAACGCTAAGCAGATCACATCAATAATGCCTCAGTGTCTTAGAAAATAAATTTAAATCTATTGTGACAATGGAATATTTGTTTCACATCATATTTAGAAATTGTCTAAATATTAAGTACAAATGATGTACTGTTTCAAACACAATCCTGTTTACTATCCGGTTTTCAAAAATGTGTCTATCATGCAGGCTCTTTGTCAGTATTTTGAAATACAATAAGCTTTAATATATTGTATAGGCAAAGGAGCACAAGCCAATACATTTGACCTAACTGCCAATCAAAATTTGGCTCCATGAATGTAGAGAGACAGATTGCTGAGAGGGAATATTAAAATGTATCTCAATATCAGAAATGGTACAATATATTTCATTGACTGATTAGGTTTAGAAAGTTTCTTATATCCATGAGATGAATAATATTTTACATTTTTCATTTTCATATTTACACTTTTACTGCTTTTTGCCCATTAGGGAGAAAGATACTCTTGATTGGACAGTGAGTGAGTAGGGAGTCATGGCAGGGTTGGAACTTTAAAAGCAATACTATTTTGGACCACAGGCCATACTAATAGGACCGTGTGGGTTTGAATTTGGCCTTAGACAGAAGCATATCAACTTGACTCTGTGTGAGATCCATTAATCCAACTGATTAATTATTTCAGTTATTTCATTTTGCCTTTATTTTTAGTATGAACCTTATTCACTGTATGTAATGTTTTGCAGTATAAATTAATACAAGCATCAAACCTCTCATGGGTGGATACTGTACATTTTTATAATAGTACCTGCATTAAACAAAAAAAAAATTCTATTCTGCCAATAGCTTTCTGGCTGCAGCATCCACAGGCACTTTTGATTGTGCAAAGCTATTTCCATCTGTCAATCCTGTTAGTTGGTGAAAACAAGTAACTTGTCCCAGCTCTCTCGTCTGTGAGCTAATCAGCACCCAATGCCCATTGGCTGTTGTAATAATCTAGAAAATATGTCCGAGCTGAAAAGTTGTAAAATGTCACTTTTATTATAGAAATGACCTTGAATGCTGCATTTTGAACAGCCTAAACACTCGGGGACATTATTATAAAACCATGCCTCATTTATATGTTGTTTGCTTTCTATACTAAGACTTGGCAAGGTCAAATGTAATGATTTTTAAGTTGCAAAATGAACCAAAATTAAGTCTGCTGGCCCATATTAATGAGCATTTTAACCAATGCATGCTAATATAACATTTTTGTTTTTTTCACTGTGTATAACACTGTGCTTCCTTTTGCAATGCAAGTCTAGTGAGAAAAAAATGGGACACAAATACAGGGGCAACTTTACTAAAGGGCAAATTTTTGCCTCAGAAGACTCCTGCATACGTCACCAGACATTAATTCGAAGTGAATATGCATATTTTTCAAAGAGTTTAGTTTTCACAGATGAAATTCAACAGCGAAAAATTCATCAGAGCAGCGAATTTTTCATAGTTACTTTCCTCCTAGCGAAACTTCGTTAACATACGTACACTTACGTCAATTTAAATATGGCAGGTACATCCAGGTCATATATATGTCTTTATTAGTGAGTGTTGGTGAAATTGCTGGAAGTGGCCGCTTATTATTAAAAATGTCCAAGGAAGCAAAATACAGACAAAAAAGATCCTCTATTGTCCTAGGCATGAGCCCACCCTAAAATAAATGTGGCATGAGCTTCAAATGGTTATTTTTTTTTTAAACATATATGTAAGTTTTTTAAACATTATACCACATTAAAATATGAAAAACACTGGTGTTTTGTCTTTTTTATGACTTTTTTGGCATACAGGATATGGTCACTGACATAATAAAGTTGAGGATGTAGCTTCATCTTAACAATTCGCCAGGTATAACATGGTGAAACAGACTCTGGCAAAAAGGGTAACGTATTGGAAAGTTTACCGATATATTTGGCGTGTAATGATTATTCACCAAAAATATGCCTGAGAAACGGCACAAACTTTTCTAAATCTTAGCTTTTTCGATAGCAAATTGTTCTCTCCGCCTTTTAGTAAATTGGCTATGTCCCTACGAATTGTCTTTTTGGCAAATTTTCGCTAGAAAAGCCTAAGTCACCATTAAGTAAATTTGCCCCACAGTGTTTCAAGAGGCTTTCCATCTTCTACATGTAAGGTTAACTTACAGAAACATTGTAGACATACCCACTCGTTCCATACTCAATAAATGAGATAATCCCAATGCAGCATCAATGAACAGATCAGTAAATGTTCTGCATGGTGAACGGTGGAAGGACCAACGTAACCTGTTTCAGGGCAGATCCAGCAGACACCTGTTTAAACATCATTTATTATGAATGCTATCTGAGCTGACTGGGGCACTCACACAGGATGTTCTATAGTCAAGGAGGAGCAAAGATGATGAGATACTACAATATCAAGGAGCTGAAAAATGGCATAAAATTGCTGAACCCTTCAAATAGCAAAACCTACTTCCTAGTGTGTCATAAATAGATGCAATTTATAATTTTCCCATGCACAACATTACCCCCAGAAAGGAAAAGCATCACTCAAAAATTTGCTGTCAATTAAAGGAAAACTTAAACCTTAAAAATTAATATGGCTAAAATGCCATGTTTTATATACAGTACTGACTTTATTGCACCAGCCTAAAGTTTCAGCTTGTCAATAGCAGCAATGATCTGAACTTGTCACAGGGGGTCACCATCTTGGAAAGTGTCTGCAACACTCACACTCAGTGGGCTCTGAGCAGCTGTTGAGAAGCTAAGCTTAGTGGTTGTTGCCAGGGTCAGACTGGGGGGCTCGGGGCCCACCGGGACTGCAGTCTAGGGCCCCCCCCTACAGGCCCCCCGTCCCCCTACTGTGAGGCGCCGTGTGGCACCCCCTTGATGTGCATGCGCACACGATGGCCCCCTCGGCATGCATGTGCACAAGACGCCTCATCTGCGTGCATGCGCACGCTGCGCTGGGCGTCACAAAAAGACTGGAAGGTCTGGCCCAGTCTGACACTGGTTGTTGCAAATTATCAAGCAGGAAATTAGGTTTGGCCTGTAATATAAGTTGATCCTACAGGGCTGATTAATAAATTCTGATTCTAGTTGCACTGGTTTCTGTGCTGTCATATACTAATTATTTGTATTAATTACTAATCAGCCTTGTATTGTGACATTTATATTATATATACTATATATTCAGTATATTGTGCTTCCATCCCTAAGCTCAATAACTGACAGCAGCACAGAGCATGTGCAGCGCATCAGCAGAATAGAATATAGGGAGTTACAGAATAATTTTTGGAGACACAGATCTTTACTGCTAAAGGGATGTTTTTGCTTTGAGCTGGTACAGAAGCCAAAAACATTATGAACATTTCTAGCCTACGTCTTTAGCCTGTTTAATCACCGCTTTAATAACTAAAAGTTAGTCAAGGCTTGGCTGTTTACAAGGTTATAGATATAAGAATTCAAAGTTATATCACCTATTCCTTCTAACGCAGCTTCCAACTTTCAGACTGGTCACCTATAGTTTTGGCAATATTGACTTAAGTGAACAGAATTTAAGAGTAAAATTAAATAATAAAATATACATTTCCATGACCAACATTTTTTTCAACCACGATTTGTTGAGATTCATAAAACGGAAACTGGAAACAAAGATTACAATTACCTAAATGTGCTGAGTTGCTGAAGAAGTTAATGGGAAGTGTATATTTAGCATTAAAACTAACTGATATTTCATAATTTTTTACACCAGTCAACTTGCTTAACTTGAATAGAAAAATGTGATCCATTTCATAATGCAATTGTGATTAAACCATCAAAGCTTTTTCATTAAAAAAAACATGATTGAGTTTAGCTGCTGCTATTGTGACTTTGACTTCCCCACAATCCTTCTATTGTGATAAGAATATTGATAAGTACAGCAGAAGATTTGTGCAAAAGAGGCCTAAAAGAGGTCACAGGGGTCTGATTCCTCTGTAGTTACGCCAATACATTCATTCAACAACCCTAGAGAAATATGCAAGCACTTAGAACAATATTAATACCAATAACTCCCATTTCATTATAAAATAAGTAATACATTTATCTCAGAATGAAAGTACTCTGGGATGACAGTTCCGAGTTTGTGATCTCAGATTCATCCATTTTGGAGGGGGGATATTGTAATATTACCGGGGAGCTAGCGGGGACGCCTCAGGAATTGACAGGCCCCGGCATTGCATGTCCATTTTATTCGGAACGCTGCGTCTGATGTCATGGTTCTTGGCACAAAATTTAAATGACCCCTGGCAAATGGTTCCTTGCCCAACATTGTTTGTACTACGTTACTGTTTGATTTGACCTCAGCCTGTGTTCTGACTACGCTCCTGGTTTCCGATTCTGTACTACATTGCCTGATTGGTATTGACTTTGGCCTGACCTTCGACTACACTGTCTGTTCCCTGTCCTTCCAATATACGTTATGGTTCCCTTGTCTGTCCAGAACTCCCCCCTTGGTCCTCTCACTTTAAGACGAAGGAAAGGCAAATGTTATAGGCAGAAGTGTGAGCTGATACCGGGACCTTGGGGTTTGTTCTGGGTTTTGGGATACAATAAAATACCAGAAAGCAGTTGTTTCTCTCAAAGGGCATCTGTTGGGTAAAAATGTTATCCCCAACCATAAACAACAAAAAAAAGCCCCCCGCCAACGATAGACTACCCACACCAGGAGGGAGCTTACGTTGCCAGCAGCCATGTCCGGTCACTCGCATGCACATAATGAAAAACTGCTCGAATTGCTCATGAGCATGCACGTGATGTCACATGCACGTTACGTGCATTGGAGTGACACAACATGGCTGCTTGCACCGAGTAGCCTAGCGCGGGACTTTTGTTTTTTTTTTAAAACTACTGTTATGTCCAACCGGAATGCGGGCTCTATTAGCCCGCACCTTTGGTTGGGGATAACATTTTTACCTTACAGGTGCCATTACAATATATTGATTAAGTGGTGCTTATAAAATAATGGTATTCAATGATGGTATTAAATCAGTTATGCTGATTTAAATATCATGTATAGAATGCCAACCACATCCCATTTTGAAGAAAGTTTTGCAATCATCATTACCGGTTATTATGCCAACTGTCTTGTAATGTAGCAACATAGGACTTCTACTTCTGTCTGTCTTGGATCAGTTTTCTGACTGTGTCGCATATGAGGTGCAAGTTCTTAAATTCTGTACATCGTCATGTCACTCCTCTCCTCCTCTTCCCATCTGGTGTCCAGTGAAGAACAATGCTGGTGGATGGGTTTGTATTACACTTTAATATATGCCCAATTCACCTCTATCGCCTTTGCATTATATTGGAGGCCATGTCCTCTAGGTGACATTGAGAGGCCCATTTATTAGTGGTTTTAGAGGTTTTTGAAACTGATTAAACTCACTTTCTCTAAAATCATCATGTCACGAAAGTTATTAAAAGATCCAAAAAAGGTACGAAGGTAAAAAAAAGCTGGATGATGCGCTACAAAAAGTTTTTCCTACAATTATTAGCAAAGAAAATGTGAAAACCTCTAAAAGGACCCCGACAGCTTTTACCTGGGAAACTTTTAAATGTTTTTTTTGTGGTTTTTACACTTAATATATTTCAAATTTTAGAGTTTTGTAGAAATATAGGAAAACCACACATTTTTAATGAATTATAAAAAAAAGAAATCTGAATGTTAGTAAATTGGTTCCTAAATAAAAAAAAACATAGCTTGAAATCTTCTTTTGCCAAAAGATGAGCAGAATCCTTCTCAGACTAACAAGGAACAACTGAAGCCCATGCTGACCATCCTTAGAATTCTTCTGTGATTATACAAATTATGATTATTACAGTGCTGTTGACTTAAATGGAAAAAATAAATAAAATAAAGAAACGAGTTTGACACAGCATATGCAAGAGTTGCCAACTATGGTTAACATTTTTCTCTCTCCACTTATCCTTACATTTAATTTGTAATTCAATACATTTTAGAGCCTAAACTTGATATAACAAGTACAAGGATGGTGCTATGGCAACATCTTCCAATGTTTCAGATGAAGATGCTAAAGGCATTAGCGCTTGCATTCAGATTCAATCATGAATGTTCTTTCCTCGGTGGTATTGAACTGAACAATGGCTGCTCAAATTACCTCAGCTGTCAGCTAAACTGCTTTGGGCTTTTTTTTGGCAAATAAACAGTAAATGAAAGAGGAAACACGTTCATAACAACAAAACAACTGATTTGTAGTGTATTTTCCTTGGGCAATAAGAGATTATATTGAGTTGAGAATAGGCCATAATACAGTAACATCCCCCGAAATGAACTTCCATTCTTATCAACTGGATATACTTACAGGTCTCTGGCCAATGTGTACTTTGTCTCTTTATAATATAAGAGATTAATTAAATTAAAATGTTGTAGTACTGTTGCCACCTTAACATCTTTCTGAAGTTCACATCATATTTTTTCTGCCGCTGGCATATTTCGGTCAAAGAGAAATGGCCAATCCATTGCCATGTACAGAATATGATAAAGGCAAGGCTTCTCCCCTCCTTAGTTGAGGGACAATATCTATAGCCTGAAAGCTAAACTGACTGAGTGGAGGTTTCTAAGGGTAATAATGAACTGGTGAAACTTGATAGAAATTCCCCAAAAAACAAGGCCAACTGCTTTGTGACATTTTTAAACTGATAGAACACTAGCAAGATTATCCAACTTTGTAGCTACTGTGCACCGAAAAATCTTTGCTGGCAATGACAGCCTGAAGTCTTGAACTCATGGACATCACCAGATTCTGGGTTTCCTCCTTTTTAATGCTCTGCCAGGCCTTTAATGCAGCGACTTTCAGTTGCTGTTTGTGGGCCTCTCTGTCTGAAGTTTAGCCTTCAACAAGTAAAATGCAGCTCAATTGGGTTCAGATCAGTTGACTGACTTGGTCATTTAAGAATATTCCACTTCTTTGTTTTAATAAACTCCTGGATTGCTTTGGCTGTATGTTTTCGGTCATTGTCCATCTATATTATGAAATGCCTCTCAATAAATTTGACTGCATTTAGCAGGATTTGAGCAGACAGTGTCTCTGAACACCTCAGAATTCATTTGGCTGCTTCTGTCCTGTGTCACATCATCGATAAACACTAGTGTCCCAGTGCCACTGGCAGCCATGCACGCACAAGCCATCACACTGCCTCCGCCATGTTTTACAGATGATGTGGTATGCTTTGGATCATGAGCTGTTCCACGCCTTCTCCATACTTTTTTCTTGCCATAATTCTGGTAGAGGTTGATCTTGGTTTCATCTGTCCAAAGAATGTTTTTCCAGAACTGTGCTGGCTTTTTTTTAGCAAAGTCCAATCTAACATTTCTATTCTTGCAGTGCACGCACTGTATTTACTTTTATGCAGTCTTCTCTTTATGGTAGACTTGGATATCAATATGCCTACCTCCTGGAGAGTGTTGTTCACTTGTTTGGCTGTTGTGAAGGGGTTTCTTTTCACTATGAAAATGATTCTGGGACATCCAGGTCTTTGTGTTGCTGAGTTCCCCAGTTCTTTCTTTCTTTCTTTCTCAAGATGTACCAAACTGTAGATTTTGACACTCTAAATATTGTAGCTCCTTTGACCGCACGTTGTCTGTTCACAGTAAACTCTTCCACATACAAGCACCCCCCCTCAAATCAACTCCAGGGCTTTTATCTGCTTAAATGATAATGACATAACAAAGGAATTGCCCACACCTGTCCATGAAATAGCCTTTGAGTCAATTGTCCAATTACTTTTGAGCCCCTGAAATGAAGTGATTGTGTTAAAAAAAAGGCTTTTGTTCCTCAGTTTTTCATTTAAAATTCATTGTGGTAATGTACAGAACCAAAATGAGAAAAAAGTTGTTTCTGTCCAAATATTTATGGACCTAACTGTATGTTCTGCTTTAGCAACAGTGCAGGGGCCATTAAGCAGAGGTAGGCAGAGGGCAAGTATTTATGATGGGAAACAGATTAGGAATGAGAAGCTTTCAAAAACAAATTGGCGAATCTGAATCAGGGACACTGAAAAGTTTTATTCTTAGTAAGTAGCATTTTTTGAGAATATGTTTCATTTATGTAAAGTATTGAAATCATTTAATGGTTGCAATTTGTTGGATTTGTAAAATATTAATCTGCCCATAGGGAAACTGCAGCTAACTATCCAATTTATGGTAAATGATGCACATAAAACAGAGGCAATAATCTCCCTCCATATCAGCCATGAAAGGTAACACCACCTAGGTCAACACAACCTTAGATAAAACCCTATAAAGTTGCAGGATGGTCTGGGTCACAATGATCTCTTCCATTATTTGAACTTCATCTTCCGTTTACTCTTATGAAATAGTGCTGCCTTCTGTCCGGTTTATACACTGACCATCTGGTTCAAAATTCTGGTTACATTTTTTTTTAGATGTTTGAAACCTGACAAGACTCTGCAATGATTGATATGCATTTTGGGCAATCATGGGTTGTTATGTCATAGGCCCCCTGCCCTGATGTCACCAGAGGGCATTTCATCAATATCAGATGTGCTTCCAACATCACAAAATTTTGAATAATTTGGCGAGGAAAGCATAAACAATGTTTAGCACTGGCTCTCATTAAAAGGTAAAGAGTAAAGTCACACAGTTTGTTTGTGGCCTCACTTTTACTTGTATGTCATGAATAGAGTACCAGAGTGAAGTGTGGAAAACTAACTTGATTTATAATAAAACACAACCAAAAATAAATAAATAAAGAATACAATAAAACATTCTCTGAAGAATAAGATAAATAAAACAAATATGTATTGCCTCTTTTAATGTGTTTACGGCTATTATTTTTTGTTTGATTCCTTTTGTCTTCTACCTGTTTATTATTTCAGTAGCATCAGTGGTTACTATAGTAACACCTATTTTCATGAGCATGGATGGATGCAGTGACTTTAAATGCTCAGTGGGCCAAATTGTCAGTAGATGGTTATTTCAGGTTTTAGAATAATCATTCCTATAACTCTGGGCAGAAAACAAAAATAACACACACAACAGAAAATAAACAGTTCTTTGCTGGTATTTTTAATAACAAATATGTAATGAGTTAATCATCCCTGCATACATTTGGCTCTGTTTGGAGCAAGTACATGCTCTTTCAACAAATTCCTCTCTGCTCTCACTGTATATACATACCCTTAAGTAGTGATGGGCGAATTTATTCGCCAGGCGCAAATAGACGCAGCAAATTCCCGCAATTCGAGAAAATTCGCCCGTGTAAAAACATGGACGCTGGCATCAAAAACAAGACGTTGGCACTGTTTTGGGAGTTTTTCACCGTTTCGCTGGAAATTCTCAAATTTTTCAGCGAAGAAAAAAGGCCCTAATTCATCCGTCACTACCCATAAGTATTGTTACTGCTACGCAATGAGTCACTTGCCATACGGTTCTACAATAATGATCATTGATTTTTTTTTGATATTGACAAAGTTATTTTCATGTATTTGAGTTGTTATTCTATTAACTTTATATATTTGAAGGCATAAAAAGGGTTAACTGTCATATGAATGACGGAAGACATGTATTTGCTGCAGGCAGAGAAAGGTCAAAGCTGAGCCTTTTCTGCATATTTACAACATAAAGAACACTCCACTTAGGGGCAGATTTACTATGGGTCGAATATCGAGGGTTAATTAACCCTCGATATTCGACTAGGAACTAAAATCGGTCGAATTCGAATATCGAATTCGAACGATTTAGCGCAAATCCTGCGATCGAACGATTAGAAGGATTTTAATACAACGATCGAAGGAATATCCTTCAATCAAAAAATCTCAGGCAAGCCTATGGGGACCTTCCCCATAGGCTAACATTGACTTCGGTAGCTTTTAGCTGCCGAAGTAGGGGGTCGAATTTTTTTTTAAAGAGACAGTACTTCGACTATCGAATGGTCGAATAGTCAAACGATTTTTAGTTCGAATCGTTCGATAGTCGTAGTCGAAGGTCGAAGTAGCCCATTCGATGGTCGAAGTAGCCCAAAAAACACTTCGAAATTCGAAGTTTTTTTAATTCGAATCCTTCATTTGAGCTTAGTAAATCTGCCCCTTAATGTATTGGCTTCATTGCTGGCGTGCTCGGAGACCATTTTCTTCTATATCACCTGCCGCATGGAACTCAGAGAGCCTCAAAAACTTCGGACGGCTTCAGAAAACAAAGCACTCCGAGTGCCATCCCACCGGCGATTTACAATCTTGCCAGCGCGAAGGCAGTTCGGGGACATCAGTTGCCCGAAGAAGGGGAGATTTGTCGCCGGGCGACTAATCTCCCCAAATCTCCACGTTTGTCTCTGCCCTTAAGGAGCACAGGTTGTACAGTTATAGTCACTGATAGTGCCAGTGTAATAGCAATCATAACTGTAGGTTCTAAAACACAGTTGCTTTAGTCTACCTGGTATTTCTTCCTGATACGTGCCTTAGAATCTGACTACAATTTTAATAAAAGGCTGGAATTCCAGACTGTAAATAAACTAACGTGTATTTCCCAGAAATTCTCGGATTACCTCTCTAAACAAAAATTCTGATGATAAGAAGGAACTTCAACTGAAATGTCAACTTGTAGATATACCGCATGGAGACAGACATGGGAATAGCAGCAAAGCAACATGATTAAGTGCATAGTTAAGTGCATAGTTAAAATAATATTGTCCTGCATTTCTAGGGAAATAGGATGAAAGAGATGAACATACAGTATTATGTTGCCTCTTCATAAATCTCTTGTTAGCCCTGACCTGGAGTGACAGAAAGGTTTATAGATAATTTGATGAAAAAAAGGCTTGTAAATTAAGACTTGCAAAAGAAGAAATAATACTTTAGCATATAAATTTAGAATGGGGTATGGAACCCCATACCAGAAATTATGCAGATAATTTGGGACTATCCCAAATACAGATGTGACCTCCACCAAAAGTGACTTCTTACATGCATATAAGGAATATACTTTTCACAGGAGCATTGTTACACAAATATATTGTTGGATTGCATTTCCCAAAATTCTCCAGCATATTATCAAATGTTAAAAAATGGTGGGAGCAGTAGTTCAGCAACCATATAGCTAAATTCTGAAACCAATAAAGCACAATAAAATGTTTCCTTAATCTTAATCTAGGCCCATCATCTCAGTTTTGCCCTTGCTGGGGATCTCTCTGTGTAATGCAGAATTCCTTAAAATAAGGAGAGGGTCTCCTCAATCTAGGTGCTGTTAAGGTGGATCCACTTACCTGGATCTATATATGCTGATCGTGACCTCTACAATACACTGATAAACCCTTATAAAGTCAAAACTGTTCTCTCATTGGGATTTGTTCCCCAACAGATGTATATCTGTGGAGCATCTACAGATAGTTGAGTAGAGTGGGTTCCTTCTCAGCAGCAGTGCTAGATTTGGAGACAGGCTGAAGCTAAATCAAGCCACTGCTGAGGTAAAAAGTCAGCAATACCAAGAAACAGCCAGAATGATAGCTACTGATGGTGAAGAGATCTATGACCTGAAGGAGAAACCCTGGATTCGTATTCACACATGAAGGATATTAGTGGATACAGGGGGTGAGTTTAAAGAACTTAAGTGGCAACTGGGGACCTATGTATTTGGTGGGATCCCGGCACCAAATGTTGTGCCATGGCCACAGACTTTCAAGGCTGCAGAGCAAGGGCAGAACATGAAATGGTGACATATTTGTAGCAAAAGCCACATGGTGGGGCTCCAATGTTCCAAAATGCAGTGTACACAGGGTTAGTAGGGCAGACTTGTTCCCTTTGGGATTTGACTGATTCAAATGTCCTGAGCAAAAATTAAGGGAGATTGGGTCACACAGAGTGGCATAATCTTACCTCCTCAGTTCATTCTAATTGGAATACCCTCCAGTGTCCCACCCTCCCTTGATAATGTTGCATGTTATTCTCCGATTGTTTAGACCCGGAGCCAAACAACTGCATATTCCCCATATCATCCATCTCAAGATGGGCATATCGAAAAAAATATCTACTCATTTGGCAATCTTTTACGGTATGGCCAGCTTTAGACTACACACTGCAATCTCAGTGCAAGTCAGTGCTTGAGTTCTGTGTCCCTGTGAGCCCTCCCCTTTTTATTGCAGTCATAACAAGTACAATCACTTATAAATCCCAGACTTGGCGCAAAACTTTATTATCTAAATACCACATACAGGTATGGGATCCATTATCTGGAAACTTGTTATCCAGAAAACTCTGAATTACAGAACCATATTCTATATCAAGGCCACTTTATCCAAATAATTTAATTTTTTTTTTAAATGATTGCCTTTTTCTCTATAATAATAAAACAGTAGCTTGTATTTGATCCAAACTAATATATAATTAATCCTTACTTGAAGCAAAATCAGCCTATTGGGTATTTTGTCGTAGGCTTAAGTTATGAATGTCCAAATTACAGAAGGATCCTTTATCTGGAAAACTCCCAGGTCCTGAACATTCTGGATAACAGGTCCCATACCTGTATAAGTCTTCCATCATGATCTCCAGAGTGGCTCAATCCTTAAGGGCGATTGATGAATCTTTTGCAGGGAGCTCTTTGTATTGTTCAGTTGCAAAATATAAAGTTGTAAATGAGACAAAAAAAACAAGCACAATAACTGTGTAACACAGTAAAACATTTTTTTTGACGATTTTGTAGTTACACCCCCTAAATACGGAAAGTTTGAACACATTTCTGGGGGTTTTAGGGTCATATTTTATGTGTTATTACAGTTTTGCTAATGAAGGTGAAATTTCCCTTTAAGCTGTAAGTCTCAATTCTCCTAAGAGACCTGCTTATCTTGTTAGTTACAAATGTAAATAAGTGCAGATGCCAGGTATTCTGGGCTCTCTGCTAAAAGACTCTTATTTAATGATGTTTCAGGAACTTTGTATCTTCGTAACTTTGCAGGAAATCAAAGAGAAAAGCGGGACATTTTATATGAATCTGGGACTGCAGGCTCAGCTGTCAAATACAGGAATGTCCCATGAAAAGCAGACAGTTGGGAGGTATGCCTTGATAAGAATTATAATGGGACACATTACAGCATGTAAAAGTTTGAAATATTAATGTGTAAAATCAGACAATGTCCTTACATATCAAGCACAATAACAATAATTCCTCTTTCTCGTAGCCAGAGGCTGGACACCTGCTGAATAATTTACATTTAAGAGCTGTGTTCAATGATTCCACTTAAATATTAATTTTCCTTTAATATTACAAACACGGAACTAAGCTCTGCTTGCAAACTGATCATTTGCCAGAGGATATCATTAGATGTTAAGAATGGAAGGCAAGAATTTTTTTTATCCATGTTCAATTAAATTTTCTAGTTGGTAAAACAGTGTCACTGGCCCCAAATACTCTGCATTCTGATTATTTGAACAATACATCTTTAGTCAGACAAGAACATGGGACAGAATAGACTCATGAATGCAAAACTCCATGTTTTTTACCCATAATGCAGTATATATATATATATATATATATATATATATATTTTTTTTTTTTTTTTTTATAATAATGTCAGTCTAATGGTGGCCATGCTGGAAGCTGTATCTCCCATTAAGTATTAAAGTAATGTCTGCATGTCATTCGTTTGGTGAAAGTCTACCAAATGGGCAGCTCCAGGGTTCCACAGTGTCAGTTGTGCAAATGTGCATAATTCATGCACATAATGATGTGTTCCACCTGCATTCGGCTCTTACATGCATCTGTGTGAGTACAGAATAGATTGTATTTTGTCCACAAAACATTTACTGAAGGGCTCATACTGACAAGTATATTACCTGCACTTACCTGCAGTCAGGTTTAAAGTTTTCCACCACAGGGAATGCATGTAAAAATCAGTATGAGCTTTTCAGTAAATGTCTTGTGGACAAAAATGCAATCTTTACTAAAACCTTCTAAACCCAGAGCTCAGACCTTTGCCTCCAAGTTGTCTGTACTCTATTATAAGAAATCTGCTGGGGTACCATTTCCTTACTGTAACGTTCTCGTTATAAGGAACCTAGAACAGTAATAGGAACCTTCAGATGCACAGGTGGACCCTGTGGGTTCCGGTGTTCACTGACGCCCTTTTTGGGGCCCAGGGCTGCGGAAACCAACAAGGAAGTGCGTAACTAGAAACAAGTCCGTAAGCGAGGTACCGGCAGGGATTTAGAGAAGAGGTGGACAGAATCAGGCAAAGGGTTCAAGGCGGGTGGCAGGAATCATAGTCAAGGGTCAGGCAGGAGTCAAAAACCAGGATATCAAAGTCAGAAATAACGCTTGAGCAGGAACAGATAAACTGAAGCCAGCTTGGGCATTAACAAAATGGTGGACTGGGCTTTTAAGGTAGAATTGACGACCAAAATTCGAATTTGGTGCTCAATAGTGACATCATGACGCTCAGCGTAAAAAGGCCAGCGTCTGGAACTCCGAACCTGGAAGTGCACGCCTGTGCACAGAAGCTGTCAGAGACGCGCGCCGGGAGGCAGATCTCCCGGCGCGTCTTACACTTACTATCTGATGCCACCATCTTGGTAGATCCCAAAGTGCCATGAAGGGGTATCACAGATTGCAGTAGGCATTGGAGACTAATTAGCTGCCTATGGGACTCCATAATACATTTGCATGGAGGCCCAGATTTGTAGGAAGGCCACACTGGGAACATTGCCACCTGTCAAATCTTCTGTCCTCAGTGCGGCTCCTTGTTTTTGTCTTTTGGTAGTGCAATGTGCAGGTCAGGTTCAGGGGCAGGTCCTTAGAAAGGGGACACTGCTCCTGAGTTGGTCATGGTAGGTGGTTGTGACGAGTAGCAGTAGGGTTGCCAGGGGGCAGGTAGCAAGGGGCAGCCATGATGGTGCTACTGATCAGTAAGCAAAGAGTTGTTGCATTTTTTACAGAAGTTGAGTACTTGTGCCTTATCCACTGTAGTAGAGTGACCAAAACAATATGGGAAAAGATGTATTTTCCCTTTAAGTTCTCCACAGTGGGAGAGGTAGGCACCAGGATGGGTGTTAATAAACAAAGAATAAGTTCTCTTTTTTTTTTTGTAGTTTTTTTTTTGAAAGATTTTCTTTATTTGAAATTTTAACAAGAAAAAAGAGAAAGAGAGGAGAGAGAAAGGGAGAGAGAAGAAAAGAAAGAGAAGAAGCAGAGTCTCAAGGGTCGGTGAGAGCGGACAATGTCATAAAGTACATCATTCAAGCCAAAACAGTTACACTTGTAATACATTACAGATACATATACGCACATTGTTAAGGTTGGGCCGAAACCCAAGTTCCCCAAATCTCATCAAACTTTTTAGGGCATCCCCTCGTAATGTAAATCAACTTTAGCTTTGAGAGAGAGTCATTGATTAACTGTTTCCAGAAGGTGAGGGTGGGAGCAGACACCGACTTCCACTGCAGCAAGATCGCCTTCTTGGCATAATATAGTGATTGTAAATAGCACAGTCTTTGGTATTTACTCATAGTACCGTCTGTTACAATACCCAGTAGACACGTAAGAGGAGAACAAATGTCCGGGAGATCCAGAGCTGTCGCCAGGTATAGCGTTACAGCACCCCAGAACTGCTGGATCTCCGGGCATTCCCAGAAGACATGAAGATACGTCCCTGTTGCGTTACCGCATTTGGGGCAAACATCCAAGGCATTGGAGAACATCTTAGCCAATCTATAAGGGGTGTAGTACACTCTATTTAGAAACTTTATTTGGATAAATCTATCCCTCATTGAAATTGCTATGTCAGGCACTTGTTTCAGTGCATCCCTCCACATTTCCTCATCCAATTCAGGAATGTCCCTTTCCCACTTGTGTCTAATTTTATCTAAGGGGTTAGTGCCCGCATTCAATAGTAGAGTGTAACACATAGAGAATGGTTTCCGCAGCCCTGCCTTGAGTAGGTACTTTTCTAGCGTTGTTTCCACAGTCAGTAGTGGCCTAATAGGGAACTGTGTTAAGAACGCATGCTTAAGTTGTAGGTAGCGGAATAACATGTTGGAAGGGAGATTGTACTCTTGCTTGAGATCCGGGAACGGTTTAAGGTCTCCCCCTGACACGATATTCCCCAAAACCCTGATACCAGAATTGGCCCAACAACTAACATCGGGGACAAGTTGAAAATGGGGTAGATTACTATTGCCCCATAAGGGGGTCCAAATGGACCAGGATAAAGGGTCTGTCTTTACCAACTGCAGTGCTTTTTGGTACGCCCGAGCCACAGTTAGCATAGGCAAAGTAGCAGTATAGTACAGGGACGGTCCCCTATATAGTGACCGAGCCAGACCTTCAAAGGAGCCTACTGCCGCTGCCTCTAAAACCACTGCTTGGTTATCCAGTTTTGGATTCAGCCACCAATGTGCAAAGACCAGTTGACTAGCCAGAAAGTACAATTTGAGGTCCGGTAGGGCTAAACCACCCCCTGTTATGGGGGCACAAAGTGTCTTGAATGCTATACGTGGATGTCCCCCCGCCCATAGGAAATTTCTGAGCAGACCCTCTACCCGTTTGAACCATCCTACTCGTGGAGTTATAGGCGAGTTCTGAAAGGCATAAAGAAATTTCGGTAAGCTAACCATCTTGAAAATATTCACCCTACCAGGCAGTGAGAGTGGGAGCTCTTGCCACGTATCTAGTTTGGCAGAGAGTGTCTTCACTATAGGGTCTAAGTTGAGAGCAGTATATTGCTGCAGGTCCCGGTGGATCTTTATTCCCAGATACTTGAAAGTATCAACTACTTGCAAGTTCCCAATTCTCGGGGGGCAATTCCCTGGAAGCGGATCAATAGGGAAAATCACCGATTTACATTCGTTAACCCTAAGACCGGAAAAGTCGCCAAAAGAGGCTACTGTTTGCAGGAGGGCTGTAAGAGCTTGATTAGGGTTCGCCAGGTAAATTAACATGTCATCCGCATAGAGAGACAATTTCTCTGTCACCGGTCCCAACCTAAGCCCCTCAACCTGCCGGTTAGCTCTGATTTGTATTGCTAAGGGCTCTATGGCGAGAGCGAACAATAATGGCGACAAGGGGCATCCCTGCCGCGTACCCCTTTCCAAGTTCACCACGTTGGACAGTACCCCATTCACCAAAACTCTCGCCTGAGGACGTGCATACAAGGCACGAATCCAGGTCCTGAACCTCGGACCTAAGTTATAGCACGCCAATACTTCCCATAGGTACGACCAATCCACAGTGTCGAAGGCTTTAGCCGTATCAAGCGACACCACCACCCTCTGCCCCCCATTGTCATGCCGGAGCGTCAGATTAGTATAGAGACGTCTCAAGTTAATATTGGTGGACTTATTGGGCATGAAGCCAGTTTGATCAGGGTGGACAAGATCTTCAATCACACCCTTGAGCCGGTTAGCCAAAATCTTGGCAAATATTTTAAGATCGCAATTAAGCAAGGAAATGGGGCGGTACGAGTCACATTGATCAGGTGCTTTACCAGGTTTAGGGATTAACGTTATATAGGCCTGGTAGCAGGAGTCGGGCAGTGCTGTGGTTGGAGTAATATCATTAAACCAGGCATTTAGTTTGGGGGCAAGCAGGTTACTGTGCTGCTTATACCATTCACCTGGGATGCCATCAGGGCCAGGCGTTTTATTTGGTGGCAGGTCCTTAATGGCCTGTTCAATCTCCTCTAGGGAAATGTCTATATCAAGGTGAGCTCCCTGTTCATCAGATAATCGGGGGAATCCAATGGAGCCAAGATACTCAGCAAGGTCAGAGGGGGGTGCAGAGGGAGGGGCGGCATATGTGGATTGGTAGTATCGGCCAAACGTGTCAGCAAGTTCTTGCCGTTCAGTAACCAGGTCACCAGTACTATTATACACTCCTCTTATGACAGTGCGGGAGAGAGCCCCCCTCGCCAACATTGCTAACAGCTTCCCATTTTTGTCACCTTTATCGAACCAAACAGCATTTCGATAGAGCTCCTTCTGGGAAAATTTATCTACATATAGTAAGTCAATTTGCCTTTGGGCTGCGGCCATCTGGGTTGCCGTTTCAGCAGAAGGAGTCTCAGCTAGCTCCCTCTCCGCCTCCAATAGCCTAGAACGGGATTGTGCCAGCTCCTCATCTACCTGTTTCCTTACAGCTTTGATAAGCGACACATAAGTACCCCTAACAAAGGCTTTAGCCGCATCCCAGACTACCAAGTCTGACGCCGTGCCCTCATTAGCCTCCCAGTAGAAAGTCAATGCCTGAGAGATGTCCTCAACCAATTTAGGGTGCTGCACCCATTTAGGAGATAGTCGCCACTGCATGTCGCCGCGAACGGGTTTGGTTCTGATCCGTAATCTCATGGGAGCATGGTCAGAGCATATTCTGGGTAATATCAGCACCTCCTCTGTTACTTGCAATATCTCACTAGTGACTAGATATAAATCTATACGGGAAAGAGCAGCCGTAGCTGACGAATAGCATGTAAATTGAGTGGACTGTGGATTCTTCCATCGCCAAGCATCGGTTAATCCCAAAGTCGCAGCCCACTGGGCAAAAGAGAGGGAGTCATGGGGATTGGGCTTAAGCCTATCTGCGGCAGGGTCCAGGACCATATTAAAGTCCCCCGCCCAAATCGTGGGGAAGTGGCCATACATAGCTACCTTTATTGCTATTTCGTTTAACAGTTGTGCATCCGCTGGGGGGGGAAGGTACACATTAATTATAAGATAGGAGGCACCTAAAATCTGAGCATGTAGTATTAGGTATCGTCCAAACCTGTCAGAAGTTAGGCCTTCCAACTGGAAGTTGAGGGATTTCCTGACAAGGATCGCCACCCCCCTAGAGTGGGAAGAGTACTCTGAAGTATAAGCAGCTGACACCCAGTGGCGTTTAAGGGCACGTGTGCGTTGCCCAACCAAGTGCGTTTCCTGGAGGAGCATGAGGTCTGCGCCAGACTTTTTCAACGTATCTAGGATAACTGATCTCTTAACCTTGTTATTGAGCCCTCTGACATTCCATGTAAGAACTCTAAAGTTATCAGTAGCCATGTAGAAAACAACACAATTCGATTGAGGTAGGCCAACCGGAGCAACCCCACGGCTCCAGCCCACAGCATGGCGGATGAACACCACAGGTAGGTGAAGTGTCATAGGCGTCGAGCCCGGGGGTGCCCCCGCCGCCCAACCCCACCACAGTATCACATTGATTCACTACGACCCTTGAGACAAAGAAGAAGGAAAGAAAGAAAGCAGAGAGTAAATACAAGAAATACATTCCCCAAAGAAAAACAAAAAAACCCCCCTCCCGGTATAAGTTCTCTTTTTAAAGGCTTTGGTGGGCAGGTCCTGGAGACTGGAGTATTCTGGAAAGAACAAGCAAGACAAATACTCCGATCCAGTAGTCCAGTTTACGGATTAGAGCTCACCTTCCACAGGAAGGATGTCCTGTGGAAAGGTATTTAGTTCTAGTGAGGCTGTTGGCAGGATCTCTCAGAGCAGGGCACAGAGCATGTAAGAGACCTGCCTGTGTGAGAAACTCCCAGAGGGGCTGGGGGGTGCCACTTCCCACTGCAAGGTGCGGAGAGAGCCAAGACATAGTGACACAGAGTCTGTGTATCTGACTGAGAAAAGCCAGGAGGCTGAGCAATCCCCCCAAGAGATTTGTGAGTACAGGGGTGACCTCTACTTATGTGTTTGCTGATTAGTAGTTGCTGCCCAGTTTAGTAAGGGAACTCTTCATGTGTGATGGTAGAACCCAGTGGGCAGAATTTATTTTATGATTTGTTTTGTATCCTGAAATGGTCACCTCTGTGTGTAAATAAAATGTCTTATAGAGAAGTGTCTGTTCTGGATCCCACAGCTGACACTACCATCATGCCATGTGTCTATTCATCTCAAAGTCTCTGTCACACTGGGCTTGGAGCTGGAACTACCATTATAAAAATAAAGCAGCCACTTTAGTATCTCATTATATACATTATCTCCTCCATGCTAATATCCCACATATAGCATTTTATGTGGGATGTACATCATTTCTTTGCAGCACAAATTCTCTAGTGAGTTTTCCCCCATTACAATTGAATGGATTTACGCAGCAAAATGTTGGCACAATACACATGCTATTTTTAGCAAGTAGGATTCGTTGTGTAAATGAGACTGGCTCATTGAGGGAAAATCATCATCATCATCATTTATTTATATAGCGCAAATCCACCCTTTACTAAATATTCCCCATAGTCTACCTGATATCAATTGATGAAGGCAAGAGGGTACTGGCAAGACAGGAGACAGTAATTATTATACGTTTTTGGAGCAATTTGTAAATTACAACCAAAGCATAGGTATAAAAAGAAAAATACAAATGAAAATTCCACATGCATAAATAAAAGGATGCCAGTAAAAATAAAGGCTGCAGTAAGTTTCTATTCTTTATTATGTTATAAAAAGGATTTAAATATGCTGGTATTTCCCTGTTTGCAATTAGTGTGCTCATGCTGCCATCTTCAGGAAAACACTCAGATTCATCTAAATCATTTCTAAGCTTTATAACTTAATAAATTTAAAAGCACAAGACAGATACATCTCACCAGTCAGGTGCTGTATATACTGTATATATTCAGTCACTACTAGTTGGATATTTCTAATTAACGTATATGCTGCAGTGAGTGATTTGTTATAAAACCCATTAGTAAGAAACAAGCACATTGGGGCAGATTTACTAAAGAGCGAAGTGGGCAGAATTCGCCAGAAATCCCATCCGCAAGGACATTGCCAATTTACTTACAGGCATAGAGGACAATTCGCTAGGGAATGAGACCATCGGTAGCGCAGTTTTGCTACCCATTCGACAGGTGCATTTTTGCTCGCACAAACAATTGTTACTCTGAAAATTCACTAGATGCGAATTTTCCAGAACGTTACCCCTTTCGCCAGTTTCCTTTGTCAGTTTAGACCTGGAGAAGTGATAAAATGAAGCTACATCCTCCTCGATATTATGTCCGTGACATCATATCATATATGCTGAAAAGTTATTAAAATGCTAAAAAACACTTGTTTTTTTCATATTTTAAAGTGGGATTGTCTTTAAAAGTTGTAACTACTACAAATTTTTGTTTTAACATTTTTTTACCATTTGAGGGGCATGCCACGTTTGTTTTAGGGTGGGCTCATGTCTAGGGCATTATTGGATCTCTTTTGTCTTTATTTTGCTTCCTTGAACATTCATAATAATAAGTGGCCACTTCAAGCATTTGCACCAACATCTCCAATAAAGACATATTTACGACATATACAGTATGTACCCTCCCTATTCAAATTGGCCTAAGCGTAAGTGTACTAACAAAGTTTAAATAGGCAGAAATAATGATAGTGAAAGTTTGCTATGAAATGCTCGCACTGACAAATTAACACTAGTGAAACTTCACCAGCATTCGGATGCTGAGACACACCTTCGCATTTTAGTGAATTAGCGTAGTGGTGGCGAAGTGTGGCCCATAGCTTGTGGTCTATTGTAACAACTGCTACTCATGGACTTGTTGTTTTCTCGTCCTCCACCTGCACTAAAACTAACATTTTCTGTACTGAAAATATAACTGTAACATATCCCTCCTATTTTACTTTCAGTTTTATAGAATGAAGATATATGGTTGCCCTCTTGTGGTCAAAAAGGTTTACTATTATCCAAAGTCACATTCTGGATTTACAGGTGATAATATTCTGCACACAAAAGAGGTAACTTACTATTATCACACAGCAGTAGAGCACTAAGGACCACAAAAGACAAGAGACAGAGGAGCAAATTTACTAAAGGGCGAAGTGGGCTTTTCTAGCAAAAAATCGCCAAAATAACAATTCGAAGGGACATTGCCAATTTACCAAAAGACTAAACAGACAGTTTGTGAGCGAAACAGCTCAACACTAGAGAAGTTTCATGCTGTTTCCCCAGGCGAATTTTCGCTCAGGCGAACGATCGTTAATTTGCAAATTTTTCGAAGTGCAAACTTTAATAACACATCAAAGCTCCAATCTTGCTAATACAATCAACATCTAACTTAATGGCAATATTGTGGATTATGATCAACAGAATATGCTGATTGGAACAACATTCCAGAGGATATAAAGCAAAGCAAGATCCTATGTACAAGTTATTCTGAATTGAGAAAGCCAGTTGGATGATTGGTGAAACGTCTTCAAAAAAAAAAAAAACACACAGCAAGTCCAGTTGATTTGATTTGTTTCTACAGACATGGAACATATACTAAAACATTACTAACAAACTTCCTAAGGTTGTTCAGAAAGACGCTTTATTAGATATATGCAGTACATGGCCATACTATATTTTATTCTATGCAAGTGATACATTTTCTATATTTCTTCTTTCTGTCATTAATATGTAAGCTATTAAATGCCTATAACTGGTTCACACCCAACATAACCAATTACAAATTAGAATCAAATAAAGTCATTAAGACATTTTACACTACTGTACTTTCACAAACCATCAAAGCAACACTTTATTAAATGCTCTATTTTTCATAAAGAAAGATAATATAAAATAAGACATAGAGATGCTTTAAACGTTGATTAACACAGCCTTATCAGTAGAAGAAACCATCACAGATGGGGGGGGGGAATTAGTTCCGGCAGCTTTTGTTTGTCAACTTAGTAGAGTGCATCCAGGGAACACTCAGAACTTGGAAGCTGCATCTCTTTTTCTAAAAAGAAGAAACAAAGCAGTGTTAAGTTTTATTTATCATCAAATAGTTTCAAATGCTTATAAGATCCAGCCAGACCCAGTGCATCAGGCTTTACAAGGGTTAAGCACAAACTTTTGTAGTCCTTGTGCAAATACAAAATGGCATGTGGATTCAATTAAAAACTAATTAATGTGTATGAATTTAAAATGTTGGTGCACTTCACAACTGGGTATTGCTGATGTCAAACAATGTGTGAGCACAGACAAGTAGAAACTGTATTGAACTGGGTGACCAAGGGCCCACCAGAAGACTTCAGACTATTGGCCCCATCTCCATTTCTTGTCTTCTACTCAACATTTTTTTCTGCTAGTCTGTTTTCTTTGCATGCCATCATTTATACTTCCACCTATTTTGCCTCTTTGTTCCCATTGCAGAAGTTAGGTCATATCATCATTATTTGGGAGGTGGGTGCTTATCTGAAGGCTGTGACAGTTGGATGGTGGCAGGCAGTGCCGGTTTTAGGCCGATTGGACCTATTGCGCCCTGCACAGCCGCACCAAAGCAAAAGAAAAGATGTGCTTTCTTTCTCCCTTACCAATGTTCCCTGATGTGCGCAGTAACACTGATCCGAATAAGTGATCTGAAGCCCGCCCCCAGGGCTGTAAGTTTTCTTTTTGTTTCTGTTCGCTGGCTTTGTAAGTTAAAATAGTGGCAGACTAAGAGGGGTTTGAGAGACTGTGCGGGGAGAGGTGGGACTGGGAGAAGGAGCATTCGTTATGTGCCCTCAGCTACGGGTCAGATGACTGGAGCCAATTGCAGGCAGGGGAGAAAGCTATTATACTTTGTTTGTACTCAGTTAACAGACACTATGGGTGGTAGACGATGGTGCTGCAGATTCATTCTCTCCCCCTAGACTATCAGTGCAGAAAAAATGCTGGCTCCATAAGGCTACAAATCATCTTAATTACACTCACTGCCTTGTGAATTGTAACCCTTTCCTTACTAGTAAAAATTGCATTTGTACCATTCTTCTGTTATGCATTTTTGGGGTATTTTTTCATGGAATTCCCACTGTGTTAATTCTGCTTTCAGGGGTATTATACATGGAATGGCAACTGTGTTTATTCTGCTAAATTTCTTTTGGGTTTTATAAATTAAATTGCATTGGCGTCTTTTGAAGATGGGTTTTGTGCTTTAGGAACAGCTAAAAGAAATATTTAACTATCTATATATTCAATATTTCTCATGGTCACAGCACAATTTAGCAGGAACAGTCCCCTAAGTTTGCTTATAGTCTGTACAGAAAGATCCCATAAAACTATGGCAGCATAGGTATTCCCCTGTACTAAGCACAATTCAGCAGGGACAGACTCCTAACTTTGCGCATAATCTGTACAGAGAGATCCCATAAAACTATGGCAGCATAGGTATTCCCCTATACTATTTACCATACAACAGGAGGGTAGTTCTTTAAAATGCACTTTTTGGTTACATATACTGTGAAAATGAATTCCTGTGTTGTGTATGCAGTTGAACTCAGTAAAAATAAATAAGTGAAAAGTCATCATGGAACAGAGGGAAAGCAGTCACTATTTGCCACCCAGCCCTGGAACCCTGTGCCATATGGCAAAACTCCATTTAGGGGGCCCCACCAAAATAATTCCAATTGGGCCCCACAGTTGGTAAGACCGGCCCTGGTGGCAGGTATAAGTTAAATAAATAGGGATAAAATGGATTATTTGGTGGCTAGGGTGCTGCTGTGCATTCCATTTAAGCTCATATATTGCAGGTAACTCTCTGCTTGTGGAACAATAGATTTTATGACAGTATAATGGGGCATACTGGGCTGCAGTAACTCTGTAATTTGAGGACAGTGCACTGTAAAAGCAATGTATTGGGAGTCTAATTGTGCTGTGAAGACAGTCAGTGTGGTTCATTTATCAATACTGGGCAAATGTGCCCGTGGGCAATAACCCATAGTAACCAATTAGTACTTGGTTTTTTTTCAGGCAGCTGCAGGTATAACAATGAATGCAACAATTGTATTGATAAATGACTCTTATTGAGAGATCTACACATAAGGACAAATTTACTAAAGGATGAAGTCAGTAACACGGGCGATAATTAGCCAGCGTGACATCATTTCGGAACGTCGCCGATTTACTAACGGGCACTGGCGTAAATTTGCTAGTGGAGATAGACCCTAGCGCTACTTCGCACTCTAACGCCAGGCGAATTTTCGCTCTGGCGAATAGACGTAACTACGCAAATTCACTAAATTTTAAATTTTTTTTTTGAGGAACTCCTATCCACTTCATTGCAATTCACCTGGTCTGAGGTGGCGAAGGCAAGTCTGGTGCAAGAAGTAACGTTCAGTAAAATCCGCATCTTAGTGGATTTGCGTAGTTACGTCCATTTGCCAGAGCAAAGTAGCGCTACAGTCTCCTTCACTAGTAAATTTATGTCAGTGCCCGTTAGTAAGTCAATGATGTCCCGAAATGACGTTTCTCCAGCGTAAGTCACTTCACCCTTTAGTAAATTTGCCCCAAAGTGTCTTGTCACACTGTGGGCAGATTTTATGCTGTATTGTTGAGAATCTGCCTACCTACCTTTGTGACACAACCTCATGTATCAGTAGGTTATAACAGGTTTCATGGGAACAAAAATATATAGGTGGTTTAGAGGCACATTTATCAAGAATCAAATTTTACTTGAAATTCGATTGGGGGAAATTGATTAAAGAATCAAATATTTCAAACTCGGACGTATTTTACCACCCCGAAAACTTGAACCGAATTCTATTCGAATTCGACCAAGATCGAATAGAGTTTTTTCTCAGAAAAGGAAGGCTACAAACATCACCAAGTTGATCCATGGACCACTCCCATTGACTTATACAGTAATTCAGCAGGTTGAATTCTTAAAGGAAAAGAGTATGATAAATCTCGAAAATCTAATTTGAATTATTTAAAAAATAAAATATATTTTTAAAACTTTGGATAATTTTCTAGTCAAATTTGACAGTTTTGACCATAAAAAAAAACGAAAATTAGAATTTTCAATTTGACCCTTAATAAATCTGCCCCTAGTGTGGGCATTGAATAATTTTACTCAATTGTGGTATTTCTACTGTACAGAGATTCAACTCCATTTTGTTGGAATATACCAACTTGTATATATTTGAACAGAGGGATTCTTCACAAAATTATTTAAAGATACACTGGACCAACTAAAAGTCTTTTTTGTTGCAGAGATAGTAAAGCATTGGGTCTTTTATACAGAAACCTTATTATATGTGAGGGATGGGGACTTTGAGAGTACAGCAGTTATACATCTCTTTTATATATAGAAGTCCTTTCATTATTATTAGGGGTTGATCCACAATTAAGAATTAATTTGTTATGTAAAAAGTGTTATTTCCATTCATTATACAGGTATGGGACCTGTTATCCAGAATGGTCAGGACCTGGGGTTTTCCGATAAGGAATCTTTCCGTAATTTAGATCTCCATACATTAAGTCTACTAGAATATCAGGTAAACATTAAATAAACCAATAGGATGGTTTTGCCTCCAAGAAGGATTAATTATATCTTATTTTGGATCAAGTACAAGGCACTGAAAAAATCTGAATTATTTAATTAAAATGCAGTCTATGGGAAATTGCCTTCCGGTAATTTGCAGCTTTCTGAGTAAAGGGTTTCCGGTTAACGGATCCCATACCTGTATAATGTTACATTTTAAAATATAAAAGGCTTTTAATTATTTTGTTTATGTATTTTAATGGGAAAGATGCCTGGGTGCCATGGGTTGTATTTTTTTGTTTTGTATGAATTTATAGTGGAGATGGGTCCCCTATGCAGCTCTATATATGTTATGCTGATATGTGTCTTTCTCAGTTCTAAGAAATTCCTTTCTATTACCTGAGTTGGACAATTTTCTGATGTTGATTCAAAATCACTGCATGGTGTCGTAATGACTTCAACATCCATTGCATACTTCATTCCAGCCACCACCTGCAAGAAAGTAAAGTCATGTTGGTGATCAAATGTTCACATATGCATGCAGTTCTGACACATTTACTAACCCTGGATACATTTGCGCTAGTGCAGTAACACGTGGCAACTCATCAAATAGTAAAATATTGAATGATGTTGAAAAAGGACACATACCCATAAAGTTTAACCTTTTATTTGAGAGAAACTTGCCTCACAACTAGACGCTATAGGTAGGGGACTGAAGCCTCTACAATTTTCATAATAAGAAAAGGAAAAAAATTCCTTCCTTCATCCGAAAATGGCAAATGGCGCAGTCTTTGAAGCAAGCTAACAAATTTCAGTAACCCTGTAATTCCTCACTTGCTAAAAAGCCATCTAAGCCCTTCTTGAAGCTATTTAATTTATCTGCCAGTACAACTGATTCAGGGAGAGAATCCCACAACTCATTCACTCTAAAAAAAAACGTTTTATTTAAAGGAAAACTATATCCCCCAAACAATGTAGATCTCTATAAAAAGATATTGCATAAAACAGCTCATATGTAAAATCCTGCTTCATGTAAATAAACCATTTTCAAAATAATATACTTTTCTAGTAGTATGTGCCATTGGGTAATCATAAATAGAAAATTGCCATTTTAAAAAATAAGGGCCGCCCCCTGAGATCGTAGGATTCACTGTACTCACAAACATACCAACAAACCATACATGTTAGGTCACATGAGCCAATTAACAGACAGAGTTGTGTCTTTTGCTTCCACTCTTCTTCCTGTTACAGATAGAGTTGTAGTATTTCTGGTCAGGTGATCTCTGAGGCAGCACAGAGACCATCACAAAATCGTGGCTCAAGGCAAGAGATGTAAAAGGGCAATATTTACTTAAATATATATTCCAGTTTGGTAAGATTCTTTTATATGCCATTTAATATGATATGAACTATCTGTTGCTTAAGTGTTCATTTTGGGGGTATATTTTTCCTTTAAGATGAACCTCTTATGTACGGTATTATTGTTACAGAGACAAGGGAAATCATTTTTAAACATTTGGATAATTTGGTTTAAATGGAGTCTACAGGAGATGGCTTTGCTGTAATTCAGAGCTTTCTGGATAATGGGTTTCCAAACATATCAGATCCCATACTATTGCCCACGGAATAACAGCTAATAATTACATTAGGAACAGTTAGATTATGTGCTCATCAGCCTCATGCAGGCAAGTTTTACTTAATGAAAGTGCAGAACAAACATTCCACTCACATCAATTGCAGCTAATCTGTGCTTCCCACATAGCACAGCCACAGAGGGAGAAAACCATGATGAAAGTGTTGTCCTTCTCTGTGAGCACACGGGCACTCTTGTCCTCCCTGCCACATCATTCCCCATTACTGCTCCTGCGCTCTCTGCACTAACATTTCTGGTTACATAATGAAAAGCTCTTGCATTTATGCCGACATTATGTCACCCCTGGTAAAGTGCCGCCTAAAGCAATGCCCCTGTGTGATCAAGTGATGATCAGTTGATTCAAAAGCCTTGTGTGATGGCAAAATGACATTCCTAATCTCCTGTACAGTCTCAGCGTTTACTTACTGCAAAGCAAAATGACCAATAGACATCTGGAATCATTCTTTGAGATATGTTCACTGCATGGATATATTTATGCATCTATTTATATTGTAGATAAATATTTTCAAAATGTGTTTTGGCTTTAGTGTTGGAATAGATCCTCTAACCTATTACTATCTCTGCTCTTAAATCCAAGTAACTTGGGCAAGTTATTCTGAAGTTTTTAGCTTAGGTTCAACAACGCAGGCATCCTTTAGTGCACGAGTGTTCTACATGTATCTGCTAAAGGGATATACTTGAAATCCATTCCCATTGGCATGGCCAATATGACAGCACTTTTGAAGGTGTTGCATACAATAACATTGTTCCAGTAGATATCTGCCCTTCAACTCCCTTGATCTGTGCCATCAACGTCACACAACATCTGACTGGTGGAATTGCAGTTTAGTGTTTGGTCAAATATCAGATCTTTAGTGACTAAACCAACTTCCAGCAGTAAGAGGGGGCAGTCTCATTCCAACAGTACAGCTTAAACCCCACTTTTTGTACTTTCATTACATTTATACTGACCTGCTTCCTAAATCTGATAATCCTATGGACCTTAGTTATGTAGTCGCCATTATTCCCTCTGTTGTATTCAGCAGTTGCAAACTGCAAAGCCTCCAGCACCGACTTATCATCCTCCTTTGCATCCCTCCAGCCGCCCAACAGCTGATCTTTATTTGAGTTGTATTTATTTTGTCCAGAAACAAACCCCAGAGCAAAGACAGTCAAAATAACTGTAGTGACCATTTTTCTGCTGGAAGACATTCCTGTTGCTTTTCCTTTGCTTTCTTCAGTTAAATTGTGCCGTGCTGGGTCTCTCCTCTCGGAATGCAAAACTGAGCCAGCGACTGGAGAATATAAGGAGTGGAAGTTGAGCAACTTGCAAAGCTCTTCTGTGGAATGACTTGTTAGGAAACCAGCCAAGAGAAAAAAAGGGGAAAAACAGAAACGTCAGAGAGGAATTTAAAGGGCTGCAAAGTTACAACAACAGAAACTGGAAGAGTAAAAATACCTCCTTGCTTAGATTTGCTAAAAATAATACACCCTGTATAAGGGCATGATTTTTCTAAAGACAACTGTCATTGCTGTGCCAATTCCAGCATTCCTCCTGGGCACAGAGATAGACACAGAGATACATAAACGTAAAAAGATGATATTTCAGAAGAGTTTCTTGGTGCCCCTAGAAAGTTAGACGTGGCAAACCAATTACCATAGTGTAAAAAGGAGACTCGGTGCATGGCTTGTCTTTGGTTTCATTTAATGCTATCAGCCCAAAGTTTCTAATTTCTTTTTTGTCATGACACAAAGCACAGAATGCAAAACAACCATTTAGAAAGATATATTTTACAGATTATTCATGGTTCTTCTATTATAAATAACTACTTACATCCTTATTTTAACAATCTACATTACAAAAACTGGGCATTCAGGCATAAATATTTGCAACATAATTCACACCACTCCAACACAAAACGGCTCATTCACATGTGTAAGTGCAGTGTGCAAAGTACGCTGCCATGTTTTCTTACCCACAATTCCAGGTTAATTGTGATTGTTGCTTGTGAACCTTGAGGCAAATTCGGCGCAATTGCACTTTGGTGTTTGGATATTGTCATTTTCGGTACAGTATCAAAATGAAATCTTTAGCCACAAGTTCACTGCAAGAATTGAAGAAAGCCCCTGCGGGATCCCTAGCCCCACCATTGTGGTGTTCTGATGAGATCTAGTGGAAGTAACAGCACTGAGTGCAACTATGCAGATGTGCTTTAGACACGAATACCTCTAAAGTAGTCTTCCGTTGGCAAAATGACAGCCCCTAAAGCTGCATTATTGCAACTGCACTAATGCATTACTCCTGCCTACTCAAATGAATTATGCCCAGGTGCAGGCATTAATGCAAGGGATTATGGCATTATAGTTAGCCTGGACCTAGTAGTAACTACATGGGAGATTTTGATCAGATTTTGTGGGTCAGATTTTATCTGATCTTGCCACGCAATACTATGCAACAGAGTGTAATGCCACAAGATATGTAGTATCCTACAAAGATTCCCCTACAGCTAGAATGTTAAGGCAAATTGCAGAATTCATGCATCCAACAGTCAATATATTTCAATTGGAAAAAAAAAACAGTCAGACACCATCAGATTTTATCTCATCGACTGAAGATGCATCATGCAGTGTTCACATCTAAGGGTAGGACTTCACGGACGACTTGTGCTGATCCGTCGCGCTGTGCAAAAACACAGGAGTCACGTCTGATGTGACATAAATAAGGTAAGTAATAGCATTGTCGGATGGTGTCGCAGTGTTGATCCAACACGACTGTCGGATGCAGACGCTACACGCTGCTTATTTCTGTCGCATCCGACGTGACGCCTGCATTTTTGCGCAGCGAGTCGGATCGCGAGCAAATCGCCCATGAAGTCCTACCCTAAACAGTAATGTTGTGTTGGATGGAAGATCTTGCATGTAGTTTACCCATCAGATTTTTGTATCAGTCCCATTATATTTTGACTCATGCTACTACATCCAACTTGTAGGATGCAATCTCTCGATCCTACATAATCTCCTGTGGAGTTTAGCCCTTATTGGTTTGTGTCAATAGTAGCAACTGACTTTCACTAAGTGGATCATGTGCTAATGCCGTTATTAATGTTATTTCAATGTGAATGTGAGGGGGGGAAATTTGTTCAAACTTGCGCACAATTTACTACCTTGGAAGCTAACTTGTATCCATACTGGTGCATCACGTTCAAGCTACAATGAGTGCAACAAAGCATGAGCCTGCAATTACTCCAGAATTTTGAGGGAAACTCTGCATTGTGAGTATAAGGACTACACAGGCATTTTCTGTGCGAACCGACACGCAAAAACGCAGGCATCAAATCGGATGTGACAGAAGGTAAGAAATACAAATGTCGGATGGTGTTGCAGCGTTGATTCGACGTGACACAACTGTCTGATGGGGTTTACGCACAATTTTATTAAGTTTGTCCCTGTTCTAATTAAATCAAGCTTTTTTAATAATAAATAAGGTCCAATCATGGATTCTAGTTTTGTCTGACTTTTTGTATTTAAATATTCAGAAAAAATCAGATTTTGATCAATTTTAACAGAAATTATAAGGCCTCTAGCCAGTAATTACCATTTCATCGCACATAGCCCCAAACTCTGTCCCCAAACGCATTTTATTTTCATTCATAAATATATTCCTCCCTGAGTCCTAAATATGTTGTGAAACATGACAATTCAATTCAAGTCAATTCAATGGCTTCATTGTACATTTTCCACAGGGACAAAGCTTTACCTGCTACTTACTTGCTGCTTTTAAGGTTAAAACTCCCAAACATGGTTGCCCTTTTATTGGTCACCACTGGAATCACCTGACAATAGCTGGGAAGGGTGGGAGCTACAACATGGAGCTGGTCACTGCTCCTGTATAAACTATAATTGATTTTACTTCGATCGCATATGGCCATATTCTATCAAAAAAAACGTTGACTTCGAATATCGTACTACTGCAATTCGATGGTCGAAGTTTTTTCACTTCGAAATTCGACCCTTAGTAATTGTGCCCCTATGTATGCACAAGGATATGCAGTTGAAGCTGATGTGGACTCAACTTCAGTCCAGTAAATAGGCAAGTCCATACATGTATCAATGCAGGATTAGTAGCTACTTACTGTATAACTAAGCATTGAGAATATCCTTCAGGATCATAATAAATGCAAGATGTTGGCACCAAACATGCAGGGAGTATAAAGACGTAATTGTGTTGTGATGGTGTGTGCTGATGCATGCATTGGTGTGTGTGTATAAGCTGATGCACAAATCAGTGGATGGCACACATGGGCAGACTTGACACATGCCCCCCAAGTGGTAAGCAGTAGTAGACCTTATACCTGTACCTTAATTTGGTCCTGCAAAATGAGTGATTAAGTGTACAGTGCAGTTCTGGGTTCCAGTCCTTCAGAAGGATATTAATGAGCTAGAGAGAGTGCAGAGACGTGCAACTTAACTGGTTGAGGGGATGGAAGAATTGAACTGAGGAAAGACTATAAATGTTGGGGTTGTTTTATCTGGAGAAAAGGCAATTGAAAGGGGACATGATTACTCTTTAGAAGTACATTAGGGGATATTATAAACAGAATAATGGTCAGCAACACCATCCTTCATTACCATCAAGAAGATTTATTTATCTTTGCTAAAGGAAATAACAAGGCCAGGGCCTTTATGAGTGTTGCCACCTTAATCACAGGCATATTTTTTTCTAAAGAAATAAAGACTTGATAAACTGAATTTTTAGCTAAAGCTGCACAAATTATTCCTTACCATGAGGTTGTGGATGCTGTGCTGGTTGTGGTCACCTTGAAAAGTTCCCTTTACAGCTTAATTGTGTCTATCAATCAATCAATCAAATATCTACCTATCCATCTACTACATCATTGACAAGGGTTGAGCTTGATAAAAAGTTGCAATTTTTGAACCCAAATCAATTGCTGGTATCCAGGTTCAAACAGGCACTTGGTTCTAAATGAATTGACATTTATGAAATATTATAACTGTTGGGTCTGGACCTTTTCCAATGATAGAGTCCAATGCCCTTTCAAAGTTTCAATCAGAGAAGCAAGTTTATTCAAGCACAGAATACAAAAGCATTCTGTAGCTCCGGAGAATTCTCTACCCAAACTCACTGCTACACACATATCTTTATAATATCACACCAGCAGAGAAAATATTAGCCATACATGATTGGTTAAAATACATCTGCATAAAGGCGTGATTACCTTTTTTCAAAATAATTTTTAGTTTTTATTCCAAGTAACCTTGAAGCCCAAGGTTGTATCGTAACACATCTTCCACCTTATCTAACAGCTAGCCTTGAGACTCATTATGTACCAAGGCAATCATTTTTCTTTCTGCATACATAAGCAAAATATCCAAGCTGCAAGCAATAAAATATTTTCAGCTTGACCTGACTTCTTAGGCCTACTGCTTTTCGTTCCTATTCATACTTATAGAAAGAAAAATCCATTATTCTTATATGGGCACAAACTTTATCCTTGAAACAATTGTTTATTTTCCAGATAAAAAGCAATTTCATAATAACAGCTAGCTAGGTGTTGGCCATTAGGTTCCGCTTTCATTGCACATAGCTTGATTACTGTGACAAAAAATATATGCTTTAGCAATAGGAAATGGCATGGAAATGAACCAGAGTTCAGAGGTTATATAGGCCTCAGAGACCTCAGGCTAATTAGAATTCAAACATCAACTGCTGATGCGGTAATGGCGGAGCTCACCCGGAGTTGTGTATCCTCCTGCTTGATCGCAGCTCTCCTGATACGCCGGTCAGTCTGACACTGCTAACATCAATTTTCAGCTTTATTCAGACGCATACGAAGATTACATTGGTAATCGAGTAATTCTTGATCAGCGCTCCGCTGCGGTTTGAAAGTTTAATTAGAATTCAACATAACTAAGTTCAGGCCATTGTCTGGTCACTTACTATATATCTTAGTCTTTCACTTTATGTCACATAATATTAGATCTATTGAATAGAGTGCCCAGTTCATTTACAGTTAATACGTGTTACCTAAAAATCTAAATCATCGCCTGTTCAGAAATTTTAGACAGAACCAGGGTTCACCTTGACAGTGGCATCTTAGAGAGAAATGGGGCCATATTTCTTACAGACATAAAAGGAAAAAGGATTGAGTAACACGCAGCTTGATTTTATTGCCCGGGGACAAACTTTTTCAGAACTTCATATTAATTCACTGATATTTATTTGTGCTGAGGGTTTGTGTTAAAAGGTGATGCACTGTTGTTACTTAAAATCTGAAATCAAAATATCGTAGAGCAGTGTAAGGATGGGCAAAGGCCTTGTGACATTATTTCTGTTCCTAATGAGATTATTCTGTCACTTGTAAACTGAAAGCAATCAAGATCATAAATTGTAGTTAAATCACTGTTAGTAGAAAAGTGAACCAGCACAAATGATCACAAAGAACAATACTCCCGGCTGGTCTTTTACTAGTGTTTTTCTGTTGAAAAGAATTTAGTTATAGCAGAGCTAAAAGAAAACTGCACAGAAAGTATCAGAATAGCTTTATTAAATATGGCATGACATTTCTATTAAAGCTGATGTAGTGTATCCTTCGAACAGATGAATTAGACAAAAGAACTTTCCAAGGCAATTTAAATCATATTTTATTAATACCCAGTTTGTTGCCTAGTCCCATTGCTGAGCTGTATATTAGGGAGCAATAAATCATATACCTGTTGGAAGGAAGAATCGACTATTTAACGATTTGTTCACATTGTGAATCGTTAGCTGGTTATTGATCAGTGGCTTCCTTTTCTGAAATGTCAATGTGGATAAATGATACAACCAGACTTTTTATAATCTGTGATAAGGACAAAGGCCAATGGAAATGTACAAAAATTGAATATGTGCCTTAATATATATCTTGTGGTGGAGCTGACTAAAACAAGGAAGGGCTTTGTTCAAGAAGTCAATGGTGCTTGGGGCAATCACAACTGATAGTAACATAGTAAATTAGGTTGAAAAAAGACACACGTCCATCAAGTTCAACCTTTTTAACTCTATTTTAGCCTGCCTAACTGCTAATTGATCCAGAGGAAGGCAAAAAAAAAATTTTTTCAAGCCTCTCCAATTTGCCTCAGAGGGGGGGGGGGGAATTCCTCCCTGACTTCAAAATGGCGGAGTAGTCCCTGGATCAACTTGTACTATAAACTATCTTCCATAACCCTGTATTCCCTCACTTGCTAAAAAGCCATCCAACCCAGGGAGAGAATTCCACATCTTCACAGCTCATACTGTAAAAAAGCCCTTGGGAATATTTAGCTGGAATCTCCTTTCTTCTAATCGGAATGGATGACCTTGAGTCAGCTGGAAAAACCTACTGTACTGGTAAATAAAGCATTGAGAGATTATTATCACATGGCAGCATGTTGCAAACACATGTTTGGGATCATGAGGCTTGTATTATAATCATCGAGAGCCTGTTTAATGTCTATTACACTCTATGGGGCCCATTTACTAACATTTGTATTTCACTTTCATTTTTTTTAGTGCTAAAAGTCAAGGATTTTACTGAATCTACTCTAAATCTGTTCTCTAAATCACAAAATAGTCACAATATAAGTGTTAAAAACACACAAAAAATAATAAAAGCTGTCGAGTTATTGTAAAAGCCAGTTGGGGGAATGTAATAATAGTCAGTAATGGAAAACCGAATTGTAATGAGAAAATATATGCTTTTGTGTGACCAAATAATCATTTTCGCAAATTTATTATATCTTTGGCAAACCTGGTAAATGTTCAGCGACCACTTCTGACAGTGGAAGAATGCGCTAGTGTGCAGTGTATGTAATAAAACTTCTTACTGAAAAAGTTTTGTTGCTACCAAAGATTACGCCACCATTCATGAGTTTAGAGAAAATGAGTTATTCATGGTTTCTAAACTCTCTAAAACCACTAAAATCAGAATGTTGATCCATGGGCCTTTATGTGTTATAATGGGAATATTGTTTTTTTTCCCTTATTCCAACTGGTTTTTGGACAGTTGATGGTTGTCACATTGATTACTAGAGGATAACTGCTTATTGCAGCTTATTCATCCACGGAAATAAATTATGTTCATCTAGTAAATTAGGTTTTGTTTGACAGGAAAGTTTATAGAAAATAGTTTTCTCCAGGATACTGAAAAATATTTGTTGTGTCTTGTCAAGTAACTAAAAAAAGACATGCTATGTAAGGAGGTGCCCAGCTAGGGCTTCCAGCACAAGCAGTAAAGTCTCTACACCCATCAGCAAAAAGTTACTAACATCATCAAAGTGCATACATCATTACCAATCCAGGGGGAACATGTCAGTACTCCATTTAGCATGAAACTTCATTATTCATAGATCCCACTGATTTTAGGCTCACCTGATCTTATTCTTATATACAGTATATACTATTGTTCCTGGATTGCTGTTGCAACTTTTGCCCATTTTCTGACCTGCTTTCTGAGCTTTGCCTGCCTTGATCTGTGCCTGGACTTTAACTGAACTTTGGTAAACTGCCTTCATACCTCTATTAGACAGCAATATTCTGACCGCAGGCAGTAATAAGTAAAAATATAGAAGATTCTTTTCCCCTTCTAAATATAAAGCAAAATTCTGACCATAGCCAGTAATAAGGAAAAACATAGATAATTTTCCCCTTCTAAAGATTCAGCAATATTCTGACGCTGCCAGTTAAAAATAGATTTCCCCCCCCCTTCTAAAGATACAGCAATATTCTGACTGCAGCCAGTAATAAGGAAAAATATAGACGATTCTTCTCCCCTTCTAAAGATGCAGCAATATTCTGACCGCAGCCCGTTAAAGATTCCCTTCTAAAGATACAGCAATATTTTGATTACAGCCCATAAATGTAGAAGATTATTTTCTCCTTCTAAATATACAGCCAGTAATATGGAAAAATATAGATGATTATTTTACCCTTCTAAAGATGCAGCAATATTTTGACCGCAGGTAATTAATAAACAGATTTTCCTTCTAAAAGATACAGCAATATTCTGATTGCAGTTAGTAATAAAAAAAATAGAAGATACTTTCCCCCTCTAAAGATGCAGCAATATTCTGACCACATCCATTAAATAAACTAAATTATTCCTCCTTCTGAAGAAACAGCAATATTCTGATTGAATACAGTTAATAGACTTTTCCTCCTTCTAAATATACAGCAAAATTCTGACCGCAACCAGTGATTAGAAAAAATATAGATTAGTTTCCCCTTCTAAAGATGCAGCAAAATTCTGACCACATCCAATAATAGAAAAAGTATAGAAGTCTTTATCTTTATCCAAAATACAACCACCTCCATCCACCTTTCTCCCTTTCCACACCAATGACCCTTGTCTTCAAACTTCTTAACCCCCTTCACACTTCTCCCTTGTCACTCCAATAATCTTTACACTCCTGAGCCCCTTCTACACTAAAGTCTCTCTGATATTTCGCCTCAGTGTAAGTGTTCATGAGCAGAGCTTCTGCAGTAGCTGCCCACAACTACACTGACTACAACCAGCCCAACCCTGCTAGTACGTCACATCCTGGCGCACTTTTCCAGACCACTGATAGGCTGTTTCAATTCTCCACTTCTTCCCTCCACGATGTCACTCATAGGCGTTTCCAAAATTTGTGGCGTTGCAATTTATAATCCAAAAATAAATGACGATTTCTTTATTGTATTAACTCTTTTTTTTAATATATAAAATAACTCTGCAGTAAACGTGTCATTTTTATTAGCCTGCTCAGTGCATCCCTCGCTCCCCCCCCCCGCTTGCCATGATAACTTCCCTCAGAGAAAGTCCCCTCCCCCATGCTCATTGTGACTGAGCTAAGGAACCGCGCTCTCGCCTTCTGACAAGCAGACTTCGGCTGCCTGCTAATAGCAGACACGATCAGCTGTGTTCAGTCTGGCATACAAGTTCACAGAGTGATCATCGCATCTGCTGAAAGGAAGAAGCAACGCGGGGAGGGGGGAGCGAGGGAAACACGTGGTAGCCAGCAAAAAAAAAGTGAAAAAAAGACAGATTTACTGTGATTAGTTATTTCGTTTTAATTGCTGGGAGGTTTAGAGAAAACGCTGGTCCCTGTCCCTGGGAAGAACACAGAAGTATGGGTTCTTAGAGTTATAGGGGCAAATTCACTAACCTCCGAAAGTTCGCCAGCGACGGCTTCGCTCACAGGGCAACACTTCTCCAGGCGTAGATTCACCAGGACAACGATAATTCACTAAAATCCGAAGTTGCATCCAGGGCACCGAACGCTGGCAAAGTTGCACTAGCGTTACTGTACCAAGCGCAGTTGCTCTAGCGTAGGCTAATTTGCGTACGGTGGGAAGTTAAAGTTCAATGAATGTATATGTTGCAGCAAATACATTACACTACACAAGTACAGGACACCTTAATAAAATAAAATAGAGGTGTTATATTGCCCTACACATGAGCCCAGTGTATAGTTTATGTGCCATATGTTAGGAAATGTAGGGGGGAAGCCGGTAACCCCCAAAAAAACTATCACCCTGAAAAAGGAAAAGACGCTAGTGTTTTTTGGAACTCCTATTTACTCTATTGCACTCTATCTGGTCTGCGTTGACGAAGGCAAGTCTGTTGCAAGAGGTAACGTTACGTTCAGTAAAATCCGCATCATAGTGAATTTGCGTAGTTACGTCCATTCGCCAGATCGCAAATTCACCAGCTTTAGTCACTTCGCCCTTTAGTAAATTTGCCCCATACAGTGTACTGCTCAGGCGGTAACTAGATACTGAAAATCCTGCAGTTATCTTGGGACCTATCATCCAGGAAGGTTGGGATTTCCAGCTTTTTCATGCTTTAAAGTGATACTTGCATGCAGGGCCACCATCAGGGGCAGGTCTGGATTGGGAGTCAAAACAGGCCCTGGCATTTCAAGTACACAGTGGCCCAACCAGACCCCCCCACCAGCCCACTGAATAGTGACTGTCTATGGCATCTTACAGCAAGCCCTCACAGATTGCTAGTCGGAGCCTTATGCAGGAGGTACATTTGTACCTGGCAAAACGGGGCCCAGCTGTGCTGTCCTTTATAAATTATGCAGGCCCCTGAAGATCTATACCATATATTTGTTTCCAAGTAACTGGCTTATACAAGTAAAAGGATAAGTGGAGTGAACTTAACTGGGGGGGGGGCAATGTGTTAGATACCCCAAGCTGGTGATTGTGTCCACTGAAACAACCCGGGTTGCTCCTGCCGTGTCGCTCCACTGTCCCAGAAATCCTCTGCTCTGTCCTTGATTAAAGTTTGTCACTTTAAAGTTTAAATCTGATCTTTACTGTACAGTGCACCCAAAGGGTATTATTAGTTAGGGATATGCAGCACTGTGTAGCAGGAATACCAACCCAAGGCAATGATCTCCTATTTAATATAAACAGAAAACCAAAGCAAGTACAGGTATAGGATCCCTTATCTGGAAACCCGATATTCCAGAAAGTTTAGAATTACGGAATAGCTGTCTCCCATAGACTCAATTTTATCCAAATAATCCAAATTTTTAAAAATGATTTCCTTTTTCTCTGTAATAATAAAACAGTAGCTTGTACTTGATCCCAACTAAGATATAATTAATCCTTATTGGAAGCAAAACCAGCCTACTGGGTTCAGGGCCGGGCCAAGCCGAGCGGGCACCCGAGGCAACCCGGCCAGCCAGCCCACTACCCCCTGTGTGTGTGTGCCTGAGGGCACGTGCGCGCACAAACGCGTGCTTGTCCAAATGAACATGCGCAGTAGCAGAGGGGAGGGAGGAGCGTGACGGAGAGAGCAGGAGGGAGGTGAGTAAAGGCAAGGGGAGGAGGAAGGGGTGACGGGAGAAGGAGGGAGAGGTGACCGGGAGGAGGTGACTGAGCGGAGGAGGGAGGGGAGAGCAGAGGCGTAGCGAACACGGAATAGGGGTAGGCGGCAATATGCGTAAAGGAGAAGGAAAGGCTAAAATTAAGTAAGCTTTATCAGAAAGGTCTATATAAATACACCAGTAATGCTGCTCTGAGTCCTCTGTCAAAAGAAACCAGCATTTCTTTCTTTCTATTGTGTACACATGGGCTTCTGTATCAGACTTCCCGTTTTCAGCTTAAACCTCCAGGG